>NW_017731455.1:3275439-3284275 GCF_001890085.2 Hipposideros armiger | reverse complement strand
ACACACACACACACACACACACACACCCTACTCCTTTGTGTTCTTTACAACTATACTGTTACCTTTTCTTAATTCTTGACCTGCCACATGTTAAACCTTCTTGATGTGTTTAAAAAAAAAAGAGAGAGAGGGAGAAAAACTCCAATTCTGTCTTTTTCCATGAAGAGCATCTGCTCAATCAGTGCCTCGTTCATTAATTTCTTGCCAATTAGCAAGAAACAAAAGGTAGATGGAGGAGGAAGAGGAAGAAGTCCAGATTTGCAGCCTGATGCATTACCTTGTGAAGATGGTGCTTTCAAAAGTTGGATTTGGGTAAAGAGGCGGTGACAGTCTACCAGGCCCAGCAGTGACTTATTCAAGTTTAAAGGAACTTTTCCAGAATTTCATAGAACCAAGCCCCAGACACAGAGCAGCCTGCACTGTCCCACTGAGGAATATCCTTCCTCAAAGGTAAATAAAGTGCCTTCCAGTTCATGGAAGGCTCTAGAAATGTAACGTTGAAGGTGAGTGTCTCCAAGAAGTATCTCCCAATTTTTGACCACGTATGTGTTCCTGACATTGTCTTTGGTTTTTGCTTCCAATTACAGGGGAAACATTGAAGGGAGTTGAAAGTTCCAGTTTCATACCTCTAGTTCACACTGCTCCTGGGAGTTGTCAAGCCCCAAATATCTGATGAACTGCTCAGCATCCTTTGGTTGGTGTGAGAAGTGGGATGGTCAGAGACAGGAAGGGAAACTGAGGCAGAGAGGAAGGACAGGGAAGGAACTCAAAGGACTTTTGTGGCAGAATCAGATTCTGCCAGCTCCCTGGCTCCTGGCAGAGGTATTTGGACAGGTTGCTCAGAACAGTGCTCCTTACTGTTGGAGTCTTGGGCTAGCCAAGTGGTATTTTGAAAACATGTGGCCAGAAGTTTGGGGACTTGAAGAATGTGTGCGGGGCTGGCCAAGTGGCTCATTGGTTAAGAGTTGGTTTGGGAGTGCAAGCTCTGAGCAGCAGGGTCGCCAGTTCGGATCCCACATGAGGGCCAGTGATGCTGCGCCCTCTACAGCTAAGATGGTGAACAACAGCTCAACCTGGAACTGGGCTGCTGTGAGTCACCGGCAACGGCATAGGCTGCGGTGGGCTCCCATAAGCTACTGTGAGCTTCCGGCAGCTGGCATGCACTTTCGTGAGCTGCCATCAGCGGCCATCCAATGCCCAGCGACTGATCTGCCTCAGCCTGGAAGAGTGCAATGATCACAATACCAACATGGGCCAGTAAAGCGATGTCCTCCACAACTAGACTGAAGAACAAAAGGACAGCAACTTGTCTGTTCCCCTCCCCCAATTCCCCAATAAGATCTTTCAAAAAAAGAAGAAGAAAAAGAAAAGACAGCGTGTGACCCAGACATCACGTGGAGCTATCATCTCCTGACAGATTTAGGTGAACTTGACTCCCACTCCCACTTCTCCAGCCTGCCCTTCCACCTCAGCCACCAAACATAGAGCCCTCCTCCCAGTTTCTTCCCAACCCCAGCATTCTCTGGTGAAGTCCTATGTATCTGCTCCTGGAGGTGATGCCTCAGTTTGGCCCCAACCTGGCTTTTGGTCCCTTGCTGTTCCCAAGGCCTCCAATCAGAAAGGACCTAAATTTCCTGAAGACTTGAGAAGGAGGGACCATGACCCTCACAGAGCCTTGTGCCTTCTTTCTGCTTGGCTCTCTCTCCAACACTCCAGCACCTTTCACCACCCCCTCGCCCAACCCCCTTCTAAGATCCCTCAAAAATTTCCCCTGTTGCACCTGACTCCTGGCTGACAGTCACTGAAACACACGCATGGGAAGCTCCAAGTTAAAAGAAAAGCTGCACATTTTACAGTGATTTCATGTAAATCTCTGCATTTTTACTGACAGAAGTGTGTGTGTGTATGTGTGTGTGTGTGCGCGTGCACACACACCAGCCAGAGCTAAAATAGCATTGACTGCTTAGGTTCATCCTGAGCAAAGCATCTCTGAAAGGTTTTCAGGAAATCATGGTAAACATCTGTGGGGACAGTTGGTGAGGTGGATTATTCTGGGAAGCCATGACAGTGGCAGGCAGTGTAGCACACTGGTCAATACCCTAGCTCTGTGCCCTAATGACCAATGTACACATTCTGGACTTGACACTTGCTAGCTGTGCAACCTTAGACCAGCTACGTCAGCTTCTTTGAAACTCATGTTTTCAACTCTGAAATGCAAATAGTACCTACCTCCTAGTGTTGCTGTTGGGAGTAAATGAGAAAAGGCACATGAGCAGTTAGCATCATGCCTGACAGGCACTAACTCAGGAAACATCAGCTGCTATACTTGTTTTCCTCTCTTACTCTCCTTTAAAAATCTAAAGTCACAGAAACAGCAACTACAGCAGGAACTTATCCTCAGCATCTTTAACCTGGTTTGCTTTGCTTATGTGTAAGTTATTCTCAAATTTCTTTAACATATTGGGTAGAGTGGCTTCTGCCATTCTTTCTCTAAGAGGCTAGAGTTTTTATGACTCTTAAGCCCAGAAAGATATTAAAATCCTCTTCAGATTTACTTTGGGTACTGGTCTACCCCCAGGGGTCTCACGTTAGACTCGAAGGAGAGGTGTGGGGTAGAGAAAAGGGGTTGTTATTGTTTCATAAGAGGTTGAATGGTATGCCCCATCATACCGTTCATGTCATCTAGCACTTTCTACAGAATCCCTGTCTGAGGGGCTAAGTCCCAGTTCTCAGAGCCAGGGACCCTTCCTCTTTCTGCTAAAGAAACCCCACAATTATCAAGTTTCTTTTTTTTCTTTTTTCTTTTTTCTTTCATCATTATCTGAAAGAGAAGATAATTTGACCACCCTGTACGGTAGGGTGACCAAAGTGGTAGTATGCACAGGACTGAGGGGCTCCTTGGGGTACAGTCTTTCAGAATTGAAAGGAGGAAAGTTCCAGGCAAATCCAGGTGAGTTGGTCACTCTCCTGAAAGGCAGATTTTTAATTTTTTGTTTAGCAGAGTCATTGTTTAGCAGTTGGGGGATATGTTAGTTTCAAGCCATCCAGCAAGTTAATACACTCAGTGAAAATCTGAGTCCCCTCAGTGCGTCAACAGATGCTAAATGTATACAGCTGGCTTGGGGGGATCTGAAGGCAGAAATCTTAGAAACATAATTTCTCAGTCACACAGAACATGGGCTGTGGGACTCACTCCCTTGGAATTTGGAATCCCAAGTGGGAACTTTTGAAAATTAAGTCCTGAATTAATCAAGCCACTCCTCACAGATTACATTATGGAATACAGAGAGAGGAGAGGAGATATGTAAGTGACAATAAAACAAAAATAAAAACCCCATAGTGTCCTTGTGGACATTTGCCCTCCAGAGGCACTTTCTGAGGGAGGTCGGCCATGTTCTCACTTCCTGACTCCTAGAAAGCTTGCCCTTCCCAGCTGGAGTGATTTTCCAGCCCTGGCTTGAAATTAAAAGGTTAAACATGCTTCCTTCAGATTCGCAAACAATACTGCAAAACGAAAGGAGGTTTATATCTCTTCATAGAAGAAAAGAAAGAAAACAAAAATTAGGGCAAGAGAACTAACATGTACTGAGCACCTAAAATACACCGGTCCGTGGTTTACACAATATTTTCACTTAATTCTCAGAGAGGCTGGTGTTACAAATCAGAGTTCACCGTTGAGGAAACCAGAGCTCATCAAGGAAATTAAGGATTCCAAGTTCACTCAGCTAAGAAGTGGCAGACCTGGGAATTGTACTAATGATAATGATAATGATAATTTAATAAAATATAGCCAACATACTGGAGGAACAGTTAATGTGTATTAAGTGTTTCTTAGGTCCAAGTACTAGGTTACGACACTCTTTAATGTTTAATCCCATTTAGTCCTCAAATAGCCTTCCAGATTGGTATCACTATTAAGCCCATTCATCAGATGGATACATTGAGGATTAGAGAACATGTATAAACTGCTAGAGCGCATTCAGCCAATAAGTGGCAGAACTGGAGTTTAAACCTACGTCTGTCTGGTTCCGCAAACCACTACACAGCTCACAAACACGCTTTCGTACATGTTATCATGTTATCATTGAGATTGAGATTTTCTCCGCTTCAAAAGGGAGGCTAAGGGAGCTCTGACTTGTCCCAAACCAGGCGGCTTTCTTAAGTGTGGGAGACTAGAAGGAAACTGACACCAAGTCCAGTACCCCAGAATATCCATAAACCTGTGCATTTGCTGGGAGAAAGATATTCTTCCAAAACGGTGGCTTTGCCCTTGGCTGCGACAGGATGCTTTTGCAGTAACCAAATCAACCCCATAGGGGAATCACTGAGGGACTCAGAATGGGAAAGAAGTGACACGAGAGGGCAGACAAGCGGGCCAGAGCCCCGCCAACTCGGCCTCCTCCCCCAGACCACGCAGAAAGGCCCGGATCTCGCCTGTGCGCGGAATATTGACCTGGCCGCATTGATGTGCCACCTGCAAAGCTGCCTTTCCATATCGATAACCAATGGCGGTGCCGAAAGTTCAAACACTGCTGGGCAGCTTTCATGTTTGTCAACAGTATTGATGTGCATAAATAAGGGCCCATCAGACTGCAGGATTAAACAAGGACGAAGGTGGAACATTTGGGAGATTAAATCCGGAAGCAGCTAATTAAAATCAGAGCTGGGAACGAAGTCATAAATGGTGGCCAATGAATCTAAATGCCTCCCAATCCTGGACACCCCAGTACCCCAACTCAGGCTTTCCCAAACTGGTGGCCAATAGTGCTTTTTCCTTCTCCTAAGGATAAAAGTCATCCAGCACAGCCCCTGATTTACCCCCACAGAACCTTCTGGGCCAGTGACCCTGCAGCAAATGCTGGAAAGCAGCATGTCTGAGACGACTGGGTGGTGTGTGGAAGACAGATATCTGACATTACCACGTGGACCCATATTCTGATGTAGCCTAAAAAACAGATGCTTAAGCTTACAATTTAAAAAAAAAATAACTAAGAAGAAATGTGGAAATAGCAACACTTCCTCTTCAACTCCAAGAAGGCCAGTTTTGAAGACAAGGCTGAGCTCAGGGAAGGAGGAACACTCCAGGTCACTCATCCTCATTACTTGTTAATTTTTTAAAAAGTGTTTTTGCATTATGATGGCTAAACCTCAATAGGGCCATGGCAAAATGTCCGCTGACCCAAAACAACCCTATCCAAAGGTCCTACTTCACTGCCAGGCATCCCAGGTGTGTGAGGGCAGCAGCCAGTTGCAGGGGGATAAAGAACCTCTTGCCCAACTGATTGCTCAGGGGAGTCATCTTAATAGCTCTAACAACAGGAGATAATTCATGCTTTTGTGGGGGCCACACTTTCTCCTTTTTACCATCTTTAGTGTGGCTTCCTTCAAAGCCAATACAAATATTGGCCAACATTTATTCAGGACTTCACTGTGTGCCAAACACTATCTTAAGCACTTTACATGAATTAGCTCATTTAATTTTCATGAAAACACCAAGAGAGGGAGCTGAGACACAAACAGATGATGCGATTGCCACAGTGAATGTTTCCCTAAGCAATCGCAGAGGCAAGGCAAACAATGTTAGTCCCATTTTGGAGACAAAGAACAGAAGCTTGAGGGACGGTAAGATGATTTGCTCACAGTGAGAGATGGACACAAAGCAGAGCGCCCTGTTCAGGGTACCTAGATGTCCTAATTTTGAAGAGGTGGGGCGGTCCCCAGACACCATGTACCGTCGCCATTTTCGCCTATGGTCAGCCATGTCCCAGCACGCTTCCAGAGGAAGTTTTATTTGGCTTGGGAGAGCACGAGGTGCTCCCCAACACTGGGCTGTCATGAAGAACAATAAAATCAAGCATTTGAACGAGCACCATGCTGTAAAAATGAATTGGGCTGTTATTCCAATTAGAAGAGCTTTCCCTCCAAGACAGACACCAAGTCCTCTTTTTTCTTAGCTGATCCCGACAAAAGGACCCTCTGCGGGCTTGAGTGGCAAGAGACCTGCCTGGGGAGTGAGGGAGGGATGGAGGGAGGGATGGAGGGAGTGAGCAGGCCTGTGAGTGAGCGGTATCGTGTTCCTGGTTTTAGGTTAGCTCCAGGACTGGAATGCTTAACTCATGTGGTTTTTCAAGATTAATCATAAGTTACAACAAGCTACTCCCCCTTGGGGTATTTCATTTGCATCACTTTTTCTCCCAGAGGGCTGAAGGAAGAAAACATATCCGCTGCACAGCTTTGGAAATCAGCTGCTTGTCACTCATGCGCTTGGAGAGGGGTTTGGGTCTCATGGCCTTCACTCCAGAGCTCTGGATTGGCTCTCCATTAAGAAGACACGTGCAGCTGGAAAAGCCCCTGCTGCCAAAGCACTTCCAGTGAGGAAAGCCAGTTGTGGGCAGCTCAGCAGTAACATGAGCCCTGGCTTCTGAGTGCCATCATTTATCTGCGGGTCCCCAGCCACCTTCAAAAATAGGCATTTAGCCTTCCATATGCATCTGAGGATCAGGAGTAAGCTGGCATGCCCTGTTCTCCATGGAAAAGAAAGATTGTGGTTACATCTTGGGGGAGGGAGTTTTAGGTAAGGTATTCTGGGTCCTCGGTAGTCCAGGTGGGGCAGCCCACTGGAAACTGACCTGGCTGGAAGGCTGCTTTTCAGAAGGGTAACTCTCTAATTTTACCTAATTTTATATTATACAAACTGACACAACGAACCCAGATTGGATGGAGTCAGTATCTGAGGGAGCTTAGTCTGGGGAGCAGCACATGTTGCCATAGTTCTCCAGACACGAGGTTTATCCTGTCTGAAGGCAGACCTCAGCTAGAACCTGAGAGGTAGGTCAGCAAGGCCTAAGGCAGTTGGCGCACACTCAGTGCTCCAAACTCAGAGTGGTCGGGACACTGGAATGGAGAAACAGGAAGGAGGACAGAAACTGTACATGAGCATGGATGGGGCAAACACTGCGAGGTCCGGTCAAGGCTGGGCTTCTCCCCGAGCAGGTCCAGGGCAGCACGGCTCATTGAAGTCCCCACCTACTGACTGGTCAGAGGCTGAAATAGTCTGCCTGACTTGGGCAGACTGACTCAGGTGTGGGGCTGGTGCAGGATCTAGAGAGATGAGTGCACCTGGATGCTTCCAGGCCTGCCAAGAGTCGCTGTGACAGATCCTGGGATGCTAATTGAGGTGTCACTGGCAAGTGAGGAGACATATCAGAAGTTTGACCAACAAAGTAGCTTCTTCAGGAAGCAACATGCTCACCTGTGTAGCTAGAGGGAGGTTGATTTACTTCACAAAAGCCAACTACTCTAGAAAACTGTACATTACTTGACTACTTTTTGTCCCAATTGGATGGTTTCCTTTACTCCAGTAGACTTGGTCCTGATTAAATTTTGACCATTTACAAATCTCAAATCCACCAGAGAATTCTTCCTCAGAAAGCTATAACAGTTCCTGCTTGTCAAAAATGAAAGCTATTCACCAAGAGCAAGGTTTCCTCTTACCACCTGGCCCTGACCGACCATCTCCAACCCTGCACATGAGCAGAATCAATGCACCTGCCAGGCCTCAAACGCACAAGGAGGGTGCCCCCTCTGGACCTCTCTGATGCCAAATCCTTGCCTGGAGTATCTCTTCCTCCCCACCCTTACTTTTTATTGTCCAAATTTCTTCTCCTTCTGGCCTAATTTGCTACCACCTCCACGATCTTAAAAAATTGAGTGGTGTATTAGGCGTATTAGTTAGGGCTGCCATAACAAAGTGTCACAAGTCGTTGGTGTAAACAACAGAAAACACTGTCTCACACTCCTGGAAGTCTGAAATAGAGGTGTTGGCAGGGTTGGTTCCTTCTGAGGGCTACAAAAGGAGGATCTGTTCCAGGCCTCTCTTCTTGGCTTGTAGATGGCCGTCTTCAGGTTCACGTGGCATTCTCCCTAAATACATGTCTGTGTACAAATTTCCTCTTTTTATAAAAACACCAGTTATATTGGGTTAGGGCCCACCCTAATCATCTCATTTTAACTTGATTACCTCTGTGAAGATCACATCTCCAAATAAGGTCACATTTTGAGTTACTGGGGATTAAGACTTCCACATATGAATTTGTCGGGAAGGGGGCACATTACAACCCATAACAAGAGGCATCTATTGTTAAAACTGTACTGTTTTAGTCCATGATTAGAATTATTTGTTTTTGTTTTCAGAAAGAGGTAAGCAGGGTTATGTGAAGAAGAGAGGTGTGTGCTAAAATAGGAAGCAGAGACCACCATTACCAGGCTACTTGAGCTGTTTTCTTCTAAGAGAGCGAATGTTCCATGGAGGGCAGAAGGTATAGGTCTTGTGCATGGAGGGTATGTTTTGGGAAATATGCCGTATCAGTTAAAATAGGCTAGGTTTTGCTGTAGTAACATACATCCTCACAATCTCAATGGCTTATAACCTCAAAGGTTTGCTTC
This sequence comes from Hipposideros armiger, assembly GCF_001890085.2. NCBI lineage: Eukaryota > Metazoa > Chordata > Mammalia > Chiroptera > Hipposideridae > Hipposideros > Hipposideros armiger. The sequence goes on along the minus strand of NW_017731455.1, from coordinate 3,275,830 downwards.
TTGCTCATGCTACAAGTCTACTGTGAACCAATGGCAGCGCCCTGGTGTCCTCACCATGGGAGCCAGCTGATGAAGCAGCCTCTATCTGGAATTTTGTCAACTTTACGAGAGAAGGAAAAGACATATGGCGTATCAAGCATAGCGCCTAGAGCTTCTTTTCGGATGGAGCTCATATTTTACTGGCCAAATGAAGTCTGGTGTCAATAGGTAGAAATATATAATCATTCTGCTGGGAGGGTCATTGCAGAGAGAGGCACTAAATATGGGCAGTCAGAGGTCCAATTTACCACATAAATCTAAGCACCATCACATATCTCCAAGTTGAACCAGCTTTCTGACATTGCTCTGTCATTCTACTTCTCTAGCCCTCAGTTTCCTCATTTAGTAAATA
>NW_017731455.1:3056025-3274726 GCF_001890085.2 Hipposideros armiger | reverse complement strand
TTTGCAGCTGAGGAAACAGGTTCAGAAATATTAAGCAACGTGTTCAGAGTCACACAAGTCGTAAACACAGAGCCTCTCCTTTAAGCACTTTACATACGTTAATATTTAATCCTCGCAACAGCTATATGAGTTGGGTGCTTTCACTATTCCCATTTCACAGATGAGAAAATTGAGGTGCAGAGAGGTTAAATAATGTGTCCACCATCACAGAACTCATAAATGGCCAGCCTTGGGAGAGCCTTGGGGTTGGACATCCTAAGATGCACATTTTTCTCCCCATATTTTAACATCTCTGAAATTGGGATGTGTCTTTTACTTGATGGCATATTGTAGTTGAAGAGTCAACATTTTTTCTTTCTTAGTGGTGTATAAAATAACGGTGCATCATAAAATTGATGACATCTTCCTTGGAATCAATAAAATATGAGACATGATTTCTTCTCGACCTGCCCCTCGCCACTTCCCTTCATCAATTTTGAGATTTAAAAAATGACTCTTCCTGCTGGATGGAGGGGAAACTAGACATAGATCATATCATCATTCCTTCTCCATCCATCTAGCCCTCTGGGTGAAAATGTAGGAGATGCTGACAAAAAAGTGGCCAATTGCAGAGCCAGGCATTAAGTGTGGCTGTGTCCTGTCCTGTGTAAGATGGGGTGTTTGGGAGAGAGTGGAACCATTCCAACCTGCGTTTCCATGAGGTCAGAACCCTGGCCGCAGATACCAGCACACAGAGCCCATTTCTGTTCCCCAGTGCTGAGAGCAAGCCCATTCTCTGATGTGCAGAGATGAAGCCAGGAAACACGAGTAGGAACTCAGGGGCAACTGCAGAAGGCATGTCTAAGCACTGCAGTTACTGAACAAGATGCGAATCTGTGTCCATTTCTTGGGGGTAAATACTACCACATGTTCCTAAAACTCTCACATCATTTAGTCTGTGCTGACATGAGTCCCCTTGGAAGAGTTAGCATTTGGTTAGGTAAACGTTTCCCCTCGCCCTCCCCTCCTCACCTCCCTGGTTTTCCATCAATATCTTGCAGATGTTGGAAGAAGCCGATGACTGACTTCTTTCCCACACTGGAATGCCGGTCCCGGGAAGAATGCGGCTGAGCTTTCTGGCCGCCGTGACCCTCCACTACGACGGGCCTCCTACAGCCTCTTGCTTGCGCTTCAAGCCTTGGGCTGCTCACTGCCAAGTATTAAGTGCTTGTTCCACAAACCTGGTGTAGATTATCACTTCGCTGTATAGATGTATCTAATAGAATTAAATAGTTGGCTCCTGCCCAGTAACAGATGTGCTACATATAATGCAATAATAATGAGATAGAAACCACCATGTAATATCGAGGGAAGAGTGGAGGGCGACCTGCGTTTCTCTAGTCGGGAAGCCAGCTTGGAAGCAAAAGAACTAGAGGATGGTCACTGATGTGCACTGAACGAGCTGTATCTGTGTGTCTCACGTTCCTCAAGAGGTGCCTTTCGCAGCCCTGTGCACACCCATGGCAGGACAGGCAGTGCGGGAAGGGGATGGATTGTGTCAAAGTGGACTGATCCAGTCCATAACCACCTGCCCAGTTCCCTAACCTGACGCTGCCCGGCTTGGGGAGGGGGGAGGAGCTGTAATGAGATCATAACGGGGTTGCGCCAGGTGGGGGATGACCCATGAAACCTGAGCTCAGGAGGTCAGCCACACGGGCAGGGGGAAGACAAAAGTATAGATGAGGACAAAAGGAAACCAGGCCGCTGCTGGGCAGGCCCCCAGTGTTCCCAGGTGGGGACTCCAGTGCTCTCTCCTGATGGTGGTGCAGTTCTAGAACCTTCCTCAGAATTAGGACAAGCTGCTCTCTGGGGACATCTTTTCCCCAAGAGTTGACAACTCTGGCTTCTGAGACTATTGATCAGAAGACTCAGAAGGGAATGTGCCTGGAGTGAAGGGTCAGCCAAGCTTGACCCTAAAGGTCAAAGGACAGACACAGGGGGTGGAATTCCTGCTATACAGTGAATTCAGAGCTGGGGTTTTCTGAGTGCTTTGTTCTGTTGCTGTACCCTCTGTCTTCTTCCCCCATTGCCCTCCTTTTCTCTACTCTTCTATATTAATGTCTCTATCAGTTAGTTATTGCTGAGTAACAAACAACCCCAAAACTTAATATACAGCTGTTTTTTCCCCCACAAGTCTATGGGTCAGTTCAGCTGATCTGAGGGACCTCAACTGATCTTGGCTGGGCTTGCTCATGTGTCTGGAGTCAGCCGGCGATTAGCAGGGGACTGGCTGGTCTAAGATGGCCTTAAGTCCTCATAGCTCTTCAGCTCTCCCATAGGCTAGCCCTGTAGTGCTCTTATGACAGCATCAGAGTTGTGAGGGAGAGTGAGTCCAGTTGTACAAGAAGGCCGGAGGAAACAAGCATGCACTCTCAAACCTCCACTTGCATCACATTTGCTAGCATCCCATTGGCCAAGCAAGTCTCGTTGCAAAACCAGAATCTGCTAAACCAGAAGGAACTACAGAATCACAGGGCAAAAGGCATGGATTAAGGGAGGCTATTACTTAGAATCACCAATGCAATCAATGTACTATAGCATCCTTGAAAATTTCCAGAGGATTTTAAGCCTACAGGTTAGGTACAGTCAGTGAAACAGGTCAATACCTGCCCTAGAAACCCAATCTTCCTCCATTCTGTCCACAGAAATGATCAAGAAGCAGTTGGGCCGGTTTCTGGTTGTCTCCACCTGGATTTCCATCTTCTATCTTCCCTCACATGGACACTTTGGGACTGACTGCTACTGTCCCTCTCTTTCACCCCCCACCCCCACCCCAACATATGCATACACACTCAGAACAGACCATGGTCCAGTTTCTGGGGACCCTTCCTGCCACAGACCTCAGCCCCTGAAATAGTGGGTAAAACACAGAAAATCTGGGTGTGCGAGCATAGCCGAGAGTCTCAGAGAGACTGGGAAGCAAGCGATGAACGATCAAGATGAAAAATAGACTTGATGTTGAGAGAAGTCCAAATAAGACAGGGGCTCCTTCATGCCCTGGGTCTAGAGGTACAAATAAGGCCAAGACAAGATGGGGCAAACATGCCCACCTTGTCGGAGGAACAAAATCAAGTGTAGCATAGGCAAGCTGTCCTAACAGTGCCAAAAGGATCAGGCTCGCAAAAGCAAAAGAAAATGTGTTGGCACGTAATAATTGCTTGATGAATATTTGTGGCCTGACTGGCTAGGGAACTACTCTTAAAAACCAATAGAATCTCCAACAAAGATTCAGAAACAAGGAGAGTCATTGAAGCACATTTGTAAGAGTGGAAACAAACCAAACGTTCAACAATAGGGATGTGATTAAATAATTTATGGCACAACTATATAATGGCATATCATGCAGTTATTTAAAATGATGTCTTAAATTAAATTTTTATGACTGGAGGAGAGGCTCACCATGTAATTTGAAGTGAAAAAGCAAGTTACAAAACTACATGTAATATGATCCCAAGCAGGCATAAAATTAGTGTGGTTTTAACAGTGGTTAATGGAAGATTTTTTATCTTTACACTTTCTATGTTTTCCAGGTTTTCTGTAATGAGTCTATATTTTCTTTAGGACAATAAAAATAATTGAAGTACTGAAAAGAACACAGATCTCATTTTTGAAACAGGGACCAAGATATTAACTTCTTGCTAAGTTTTCAGGCATTCCTTCTCTACTCTTATATACACTCCTGTCTTTTCACTGGTCTCACTTTGCACGTATTATGTGTAGTTGGTGGTCTTCTGTCTCTCTTCCCCAGCAGAATGTAGACTACAGGAGGGCAGGGATTTTGCTGGTTTCGTTCACTGACATGTCCTCAGCACTTACAACAGCTTTGTGGACAGCAGGCCCTCAGGAAATATTTGTTGAATGAGTGAGTGAATGAATGAATCCACTCAAAGGGAACTTTTCCTTTCTACTAAGTCAGCTAGGATGCCCTGCAGTATCCGTATTAGGAACACCTTGATTGATCCACAGACAGAATTGTTAGGAGCTACTTTGATTTGTGAGTACTCTGCCTCCAACAGTATCAACTGCATTTTGGGGACTTAGCATGGTACCAAGCACTATGCTGGACAAGGAGGTAATATTTCTCTAGACAGACAGGGCACTTGTGGAATTGAAGCAGGGAACTCGAGCATAGAACATAAAGGCTCAGTTTAACATGGCTGCTGCTTCCCCCTTGAGACCTACTATCCTTGAGATCTTCAAGAACCAATGAAACTGTTCTTGGCTTCCTCCACCATTTGGGGGGGGGTAGCCCCAGAATCCCCTCACACACCCTCCCCACTCATCCTCTTGCAAACGATGCATGTTCTAGACCCCTGCTTTGTCTTGCACTGCATGGAACTCACTTGATTGCGTCTCAGTATTTTATTTCACATACAGGTCCAAACAGTAACTATCAGTGACTATTAGTTAACTATTCTAGTACTTAATTCTATTCTTCATCCTTGTCTGTGTCACTCACTCTCTTCCAGGCACATCAAGAAAAGCTTTATTTCTTATATTTCTTCTAGTGTCTTTCTTGCTCCTCAGATCTATTTTTGAACCCTCCACTTTACCTTAAAAAGTCTCAAATACCACTAAAAAGCAAATGAGTAATGTCAGTGACAGGGGAGGGAAAAGAAAGTGACTAGCAAAATTAGCCACAAAGAGCACATGAACTGTTTAAGGTCCTTGAAAGTGCTTCCAAGATTCACAGCAGAATCTTCTCACCATTCTTTAATTACACCTGCCCTTCCACCCCACCAGTGCTTGAGATAAAGAAAATAAGTGTTGTCTTCAGGGGTCTTAAGGGTCTCTTGTTTCTTTATAAGTGAAGTTTTCCGCTATGTTTTAAAAGCATGTACAAGCAGTATTTCACTTTGTAATAACAACGGCTTCTGCTAAGAACTGAGTCTACCTGAGTTATTTAATTACCTCAATAACCCAGGAACTAATACTATTATTATTCTCCATTTTCCAGAGGAGGAAACTGAGGCTCAGAGAGAGCAAGCAACTAGCTCAGTCATCCAGTTGACCTCTTCTGAGACTGATCTGGAAGACTAACCACCATTTATAGCATTACAGTAATGCCTTGGTTTGCGAGTATAATTAGTTGTGGAAACAAACTACTCGTATTGCAAGACATCGCTCATTTACCACGTTAAAGTGTATTAGAAATGTTTGCTCATCTTGCGGAACACTCAAACCACGTTACTCGCAATCCAAGGTTTTACTGTATTTCTAACGGGAAGCATATATTCCTGTTCCAGAGTACTAACACACACAGACATATATACACACACACACACACACACACACACACACACACTCACTCACTCACACACAATCACTCACACACATCAGGAACACAACCTGCTCATTTTTTAGAGGAGGGAAGAGTCAATTTGTGTGACACTTTTGTCACCGTGGAAGATTCCAATGTAAATGGCTTCTGGTGACAGATCAATAAATCTGCCTCTGGATTAATGCAAGTTCTTGTCCTCTCCCAGCCACAATGATCGGTCCTCAAGGTGAACCTGTAACTTAAGATGGATCAATCAGATCCTCCCCAAGGATTTAAAAAAATTGAACCCAGGAGGAAGTCCTATTCAGCCTGCGTCCTACCTTATCACTGAAAGGCTATAAGCATGGGGTCGCTGAAGGCTGTGGAAGAAAGAGGGGCCAGAGCTGGAGGAGAGAAAGAGGCCAACAAGAGAGAAGCAGAAACTGGCAATGACCGAGAGGGAAGGAGGAGAGAGTGAGACTGAGTCCAGTTGTCCCTAAGCTCTTCTTTCGGCTCTGTGAGCTGCCCCCTTAGCGGCTTCCTTCTTTTTACAATGGAGGAAACTGAGCTGGGACAGTGAAGATACTTACTCAAGGATATATTGGGGTCGTCGGGCAAGTCATGATGCATTTTTGCATTGAAAAACATAGAAAGATACGTCATGACTTTCCCGACGACCCAATACATCAAGCTAGTGGCAGGGTCAAGCCTGGAGCACAAGTACACTCACACACCTGGGGACTGAGGGCAGGAACAAGACGTGAGATGAGAAGGGAGAAGGGGGTAGTGCCCTGTGCTTTTGGTTGTGCCCAAGGCTTAGTCACCCATGCTAAGCTCATACCCCTGCTCCATGACTACTGGCCTGGCTGGCTCAGTGGCAACCCAGTCGATGCCTCATTAACTGGATCCACCTGTGGGCACTTTATTTAGTTATCTCAATTGGAATAGAGTCAAGATGCTGGAGTTAATACCCTTCCACTTTCGGAGAGCTAATTATTCACCTGTAGCTTGGCCCCGGGCACTTACGGAAGGGGTCGCCAACAGCACTGTAAATGTGTTGACTGTGTCGAGAGCATTCCCTCTCATTTTGGTAGGAAAGGTGAGTTAAATATGACAGAAGGTCAGAACGCATCTGGCCCACTGCCTGCCTCCAGAGATTAATGTTTTGTGCCCTGGGTCATCCATTTTCATCGCCAGGCTAGATATACGGAAGTGCCCAGAATCCTGACACCAGAGAACAACAGCTGTCTCATACGGAGCATTTCCTGTGTGCCAAGCCCTGCTCGGCTATTATCGCAAGCTCTCACAACAGCTCTGAGGGTATTTTCAGCTGCGCTTCTCCCTGGAAGAGTCTGTTGGCTCAAAGAAGGTAGTGACTTGCCTTGCGTCTCCCTGGTTGGTGGCTGACCTAAGATTCAAACTTTAGTCTGGTTCATGTTGTAGCCCTATCTTTCCCTTGCCCTTTCTGCCTCATGGTGGGGAAGTGATTACTACTGTATGCCAAGCATTGTGATCAGTTTTGGAAATAAAAAAATATATTTACTTTCTGTGTATCCATTTCCTTCAAGGCGCTCACATAGATCTTTTTGATATTAAAATAATTAGACTACCCCGATACGGTAAGAGGAAGGTGCCACGAAGAGCATGTAGAATATGGTGTCAAAAGGTATGGATTTGATTTTCAACTCTGCCCTCCCTGAATGTATGAACTTCCAGAAATTGCTTAACTTTTCTAAACTCAGGACCCCTCATCATGGAACAAGGATCATGGAACTCATCCCCTCTACCCTGTCTGTTTCAAGAAGTCGCCAGAAACTCAAGTCAGATAACGTGCGTGAAAACTCTGTTTAGAAACACTCTGCTTTGTTTGTTGTAGAAACTGTTATTATTGGATGGACTCCAAGATTGGCTTTCCTCCTCAAGGAGACAGAGGCTTGGCTGTAACTAATTCACAAGCGAGAGTTCTCAGCGTATAAAGTAGGATCTAGAAATGGGAACAAAGTTCCTGCTTAGGAATTCTTTCTTCTGCCTCACTCAGTTCCAGTGGTAAGCAGAAAGAGTCCCTCTGTGCCTTGAAAATGACCTGCTGGTTAATAAATAATAAACAGAAATCATAATTTACTTACAGACTTTCTGAAATTGGAATTTGCGATGATTCCCTCCCATCTTTGCCTAGAATATTGTTCCAAGGGAAAATTTTGGTCTTGCTAAACAACAGTAGCATGTGTCCTTATAGTTATTTCCTTCTTCGTTTGTCATATATCAGAAGGGTGTTTTAGGGGATTGCCTTATAGGCAAGAAATAGGCTTGAAGACCAACTTGCCAGTTCACCTTATAGAGATAGTGCCTGATTTTCTGAAAAAGCTCTTCACATAAACACCTAAGGAGGTTACTCAGTGTCAGACCATCCAGACCTAGGTTGGCCAAATTGTCCCAGTTTGTCTGGGATGTTCCTGGTTTTAATACTGAAAGTCCTGCTTCCCAGAGTCCCTTCAGTCCTGGGCACAGTTGGTCACTCTACCCACACTTCACATTCCCCCACTGGGGCAGGCAGCACAGTGGGGCTGAGTCAGTTCTGGTACCCAGCACATGCCCCATCCCTTCTCTACCCTGTGGGGCAAGCTGTTTAACTTCTCTGAGCCTTAGTTTCCCCATCTGTAAATGGGGTTAAAGCAGAGCCTGCCTCTTAGATCACTGTAGGGAGAAAATGAATGAATGTGGAAAGTTCTCTGTACATGTATTGGGTTGTCAGAAAAGTCAGGATGCATTTTTGGAACAAAAAACATAGAAAAATACATCATGACTTTTCCAACAACCCAATAGTAGAGGCACATGGAACCAAATAATCTTATTGTCATTGCCTGGTGCTGGCCGTAGGAGCTTACGCTCAAGTCAAGGAGGTAGGACAAATGCCTCCGAAAGTAATTCAGTTCCTTCTTCCTCTTCCCTTTGCATCTCTCTTTCTGATTTCAACTCCCTTATAACTCCCTGCTCCCCAGTTCTGCCCCACTGTTTCTTGTTCCCTCATCCAAGGATACACGATGCTGCTTCTTTCACAGTGCATTATTCATTTCTTGGCAGGGAATACTGTGCTCATAAGAATTAACATTTGGGTTTTATTTACTGGCTTATGAAGTGCCAGAATTGCATGGGGAATTCAGTTGCACAAACTCTCTTGATGGGAAATCAATGACAAATTGAGAATAAGGGGGTCTTGAGGATCAAACAGCAAACCCTTCACAATCCTTGTTTGAAAATTCAGTCCTGGCTGATTTATTGCCATTCCCGAAGTGCTGTGGGGGAAGGGACAAGGTTCTCTCTCTGGGGTCCCCTCGTTGACCACCAAATTGAACAGTGAGACCTGTTCCCAGTCTTACATGAGATTAGTCACAGGATATTTCATTTTAAATCCAATGGAATGTTTTCCTAAATCAGACAAGACTCTTTTCACGTTTATGGCTATTTTGCTGGAATTCTTTTCTGGCTCTGGGAGGGATTTGAAAATTAAATACATTTCCTTTTGGTGACCTGGGGCTGAGCTGGAGGGAGATGAGGCCCTAGACCTGGGCCAGCGGTAACTTGTCAGGCTTGTTCCAAGAAGTCTCTCCCATTGGCCAGCTTTCCCAAGCACCTGCAGCTCACCGCGTGGCCAAGCCAGACACCTCATCCCCGCAGGCCCCCGTCCATTACCCAGCCTGACGGTATACCACGGAAAGTTGAAGACACAACACAAATGTTTTACAAAATTAAAAAGGTGGGTGAGCCTGAGCCATTTGGCAGAGAAGTGGAACGCTCACATGGAGCTTTCTTTTAACATCAGAACTTTCTTTTCGCCTGGGAGGTGAGTAAAAATATAAACTTTTACCAAAGTAACTGTGGTCAGGAGTCACAGAATTTGTCTGAGAGTAGATTGTCATTTCACTTGTTCTTAACGCAGATGGAAAGATGAAAAGGGAGACAGTGACAGAGACATGATGGACGGATGAGATTATGAAGACATGAGAGGATGACAAGAGAACATGAGTAACTGCCTAAAACTAACACTCTTATCCAAAGCCTGTGGTGACTTCCCTGGAGGGGGACGAAATCTTAAAAGAGTATTTTTCTCACTTTATGATTTCAGGTGAGTTCTTTTTAATTGATCATGTCTGCCTCTTCCCTTATATACTTTTTATCTGTGGATCATAGAATCACCTCAAATGAGAAATAATTTGAGCTAATGGCACAGACTGAAGCCAAACTACTTGAATTTGAATCTAGCATCAGCTACTTATTGTGTATCTCTGGCCATGTTACTTAATTTCTCTCTCAGCTTCCTCATCCATAAAATGTAGATAATGGTAGGAACAAATTCATGGGTCATTGAGAAGAGTAAATTAAGTGTGTAAATTGCTCAGACATGGCCCTGATGCATAGCAAGCTCTGGGAAAGTGCTTGCTATTATTAAGCCTGACTTAATCCAAAGGGTTGATACCACCACAATTTGCATTTTCAGTAGGGCTCCATTCACACAAGACTGAGAGTTCCTGGGAGCACCTTATAGGCTGTCAGATGAGCAGTTATTGGGTTTAGCTGAGTAAGTTTCCACTGGGGAGGACCAAAGCCCGACAAAGACAACTAGAGGTAGAATCATTCAAATACATTTCTGGTTCTGTTTTATCAAGTGTGTCCATTAGGATGTGTTAGACTGCAAATAATAGAAAACTCCATTCAAACAGGCCTAAATACTAAGGAATGTATTATATCCCAAGGTCACAAAGTCTAGAGGTAGCTGGACTTCCAAGTTGGTTCGGGCCAACCAACTAGATCATCAAGGATCCACGTTCTTCCTATCTTTTCACCTGGCATTCATGGAGCTGGTGTCATCCTAAGGCAGGCTTTCCTTGTGATTGTAATATGGCTGGCAGTGGCAATCAGGGTAAAGTGTTTCTTTGTCGTGTCTATCAGGAGACACTCTAGATACTCTCCATTAAAAAGAAAGACAGACTTTCTCAGAAGCCTCCAGCCTGTCACTTCTCAGGCTGCATTGTCTTCAGATGAATCACATGCTTCTTCCTGGACCTATCATTAGCCAGAAGGATAGGATTACCCCTAGATCGTCAGTCCAATCACAAAACAGCACCACTATGACTCAACTAGGGGAGGAGCAGACAAACACTGGGCAGTCAGCCTCATACTCCACAATTGTGTAGTTTACGTGCCTCCCACGTTAGGTGGTAATTAATGTTCTGGGTTGTAGGACATTCCAGGAGTTCCAGGAAGTTCCATGTTGTCAGTTAATTACATTGATCACTCTACGTGGTAGAATTGCTAGGAATAGAGTTCTGAAGATGAGATTTTCAAAGAGATGTAATGGTGAACATTAGGTTCACTGTGTATCCTCTCTATACCAAAGTCCTCAGCTTTCACTTAACATTGTCTTGAATTTGACAGACTATTTTGATACCCTTTTCCAATTCTTTCACCATAATGGCCAGTTAAGAACACGGATTACTTCTGCCTAGTTCACCATTGCATTCCATGCTGCCTGGCCAACAGTAACTTAATCAATATTTATTGAATATGTGAAACCCACCCCACCCTCCCCCCAAAAAAAAATCTGGGTGAGCCTTTTTATTAACTTGTATTCATGCTCTTTGTTCCTCTTGCTCTAAATGTTCTCTCTCTTTTTCTCTGTTCTCTTAAGAGGGCTCAGTGACCTTGACATGACCACTTCTTCTAGGAATAATAATAGCTTTCACTCATTTATTGAGCACTTACTATATGTCCAGCTCAGTGCTCAGCACCTCACAGGCATTACCTCATGTAATGTTCACAAATGCTATAAGGCAGGTTCCTAGGTGGAGAAAATGCCTGACCAAGGGCCACCTAATCTGTAAACATAAACAGAACAGATACACAAGCCCAGAGAGGCATCAAAGCCTGGTGTTCTGACCACCCTCTGTATGCCTTCCCAGACTTAGAAGCCCATGGAACACTCTTCCACTACTGTTCTCCTCACCTGTGCTCTCCTCTTGTTTTCTAATGTCCACATGTAAGTCACACTCCCTGCACATCATGTTATGTTTTGAAGGCCAGAAGACTGTGTTTTTATACTGCTGGCCCCCAACACTCACCCTAGCAGAGATCCTTGTCTTGAGTAAATGTCATTTGCATTGAATTGCATCCAGAGCTCTGGCCTCTGGATGGGCCAACTGCAACCAATATGTGGAGACTACCAAGTCTCCCTTTGGCCCAGCTGCTATATATTCTATGTCTTGGTCAAGTCACCTTGCAGCAGGCCACTGCCTCAGACCATCACTCTAGAGCAAAGCCTAGTGTCCATCTGAATAAAGCATGAAGTTAGCCATGGGGTCCCAGGCTGACTAGCTTGGCTTGGTTCTCAATACAAGCAAGCTCAGTGACCCTGACTCCCTGGTCCTGCTGTAGACCTTTCTGCCTTATGCTGTCCATTAAATTATTTGTCTACGTGTACATAGCTCTTCCAGGCTAGGGAGGAGCACCCAGGTTATCAAAGAGAACCAAGGCACTGGAATCTTCCTCCTCCGTTAAAAGAACCATAAAAGTTCTCGACCTCTGGCTAGAGGCACAAGAATGAAACAATTTACAACTGCTTATTATGGGTCATGTCTTTCCAGCCCTGCTTTAAGAGGTTTCTGCTGGGATGGGGACACACACACACACATACACATCTGCTGAGCACAACCCTGATTGCTTGTTCCAAGAGCCCAGTCAAATTTAGGGCAAGTGTGTGGCCACTGGTCTATTGGCCTAGCCACTGGAGAAGCTGGCATTGCTGCAGGCTGGTGAGTCATCCGGAAACCAAAAGCAATTGCTGACATCTGAAGGCCATGGGATTGGGTTCCAAGATCTGGGTCACTAGCCACAGTCATGGGAGAGAAAAGCTGAGAGTGAGGGCAAGAGCAAAGAGAAAGCCAACTCTCTTGTTACCAGTTCAAAAGACTGAGAAGGCTAAAACCCCTCTGTGACCAAAGCATGGTCCCCACCTGGTGAATCCAGTTCTACCGTTGAGATTGTGGCGCTTTATCTGCCTCTGTCTGGTAGATCTCAAAGCCAGTTGCTGCCACCTTCATTCTCTGCTTCTTGTTCTTCCTGTCCTCATTCCTTGCTCTCCCCGTTTCTAGGTGGACAGAAAGACCAAGGGAGCAACACCCCATTTTCTTCTTGGCTCAGCACCTAGTTTTTTCCTTCCTATTCTAGATCTTCAGGCCTCAAGGAAATAAAGTGATTGGGATACTTAGGAAACAAAGGACAGAATTTCCTAAGGAGTTCAAGGAAACACCTATGTGTAAATTTTGTATGAGATAAAAAGGCAACAGAATGTTTTCTCTCATTCTTTATGGTCAATACAAAGCAAGTTTGGAAGATAGAAAGATTTGATAAATGAAAAAACACAAAAGAAAGTGGTTTGAATAAACCCAAGCAGCTGAGTGATCACAATAAATGTGAATGGATGAAAGTCATCGCACTAAAGGACAAAGACTTTTAGATTGAATTTAAAATATAACCCAAACTGGCTTTTTGGTACTTAGGAGTGATACCTAAAATAAAATGACACAACAAGGTTGAAAATGAAGGGGTGATAAAATAGTCAGGCTCTTAAAATATGGGAGGTGGAGGTGGAAAACAGAGAGAGAAAGAGACAGAGAGAGAGAGAGAGAGAGAGAGAGGGATACTACCAGGCCTGTCCCCACTCTCTGAGAAACAATATATGTAGTTAGAAAAGATATATTACTTGGCTCTATCCTTAAAGCAACCTTGAAGAAAAGCATTTAGGGAAAACAAGTCCTACTGGGATCTCCAGGACAGGCTCCACATTAAAGCTTCTGCTCCACCCATCAGGCCTGCCTCAGACCATCACTCTAGAGCAAAGTTCAGTGTCAATCTGAATAAATCATGAAGTCAGCCATGGGGTACCAGTATGGTTGGCTTGGCTTGGTTCCCTTCAACCCAAGCAATCTCAGTAACCCATCCCTTTCAATTTTAGAAGTTGGAAAAAGCATGGAAGTCTTTTGGATGAACTGTTCCATCTGTCTCCTCTCTGTTTCCAAACAAATGTGTAGATGTTAAATTAAAAACAAGTTTAGAAGTCTACCCAGTACCATCCCCATAAAATGGCTCCTGGCTAGCCAGTTTGGATAATACCCTAGGCAAAGAAGTCACGTATGGGCCAAATGGCCAATTTTGTGAGTGGGCCAATTGGGCTGTCCATTTAAGCATTCAAGTGAAACCAGCACTAAAAAAATGGATGACCCATCAGAGGAACCAATGGGCCAATATGTGTACAGGCAGGTAATCCATAGATAGGTCTCAAAAGGTTTGGAAAATCCCTTGATATTATATGCAAATTATGAGTCTATGAGCTCCCCTTCTCCCTTCGCCCCCACTCAGTAACAGAGTTCATGGCTCACAGCACATTTCTAAATGGCCTCGTAACCTCAAAGTGTTTCAAAACCATTGATTGGTATAGTAGTTTCAGACTAAAATGAGAGTCAGTGGCCTGCTTCTTACAAGGACCCACATGTCAAGGCTTAGGGCCCTATTGCTGTTTACTGAGCAGAGCTTTTCCCAAATTGGGTAAAACTAAGCATAGACCTCTGCCCTCATCTGTAGGGCTTAAGGGAGCTATGGTAGTGGGTTTGAGGAGGGTAGGGGCTGATGTAGGCTTCACAGTAAAACAAAAGCGGAATTGCTTTTTCACCTGTTCCCTTCCCCAATCACTCCACAATCCATTCATGTGGAAAAGTATTTTCAAGAGTGCTCCATTAAAATAATCCCATAAACTTCACCTTAAAAAAAATGGGTTCATTGATAGAATACGTTTGGAAATGCTGCCTATGTTATCGTCCCCTCGTGAAGATGCACAGCACATATTTTTTATCATAAAGGCTCTGATAAGTCCTGCAGTAAAGAAAACCATTGAATTGAGTTTAGCCCAGTATTTCCAAAAGTTATTTGAGCAGACTTTTCTCCTCCCCAAACCCCTCTAAGCATGCCCTTAACCAGAGTTCCACTGCACCTACTTTGTGAAATGCAAAGAAAGTCAAAAGTCTAAAGCACTTCTTGGCAGTCTGGGCCTACCTTCTGGCTCTTCTATCCCCTTCCAGCCAAACTTGGTGCCCACTCCAACCCCATCACACCTTACCCTTCCCCACCTCTTGCTTCTACTGGCATCACCACACCTTCCCCTTTAGCACTCTCCCTCAGTCCTCCCGAGGCTAACTCTCATCCATTGTCAATCCTAGCCCATATCCCTCCTTTCTTTTACAAAGACTTTCCAGCAAAGAGTAGATACAAAGTAAAAGTATGCTTGGTGGGGGGGGGGGCAAGGGCAGGTGAAGCTACACCAGAGAGGGTGCTCTTCTGTGGCCACCCCCTGCCATCTCCCAGCCACCTTGAACAAACTGTACTCTTAGATGTGGACATCCAACTCTCGCCTTCGCTCAACAGCATTGCTGCCCGGTCATCTCTATGCATTTCCAGGCTGGAGGTAATAGGATGATGAGGAAGAAGGAGAAAACAAAGCAAATGTAAGCAATGAATGCGTATCCAGTGCAGGGTGAAGCCACACTGGGCCCAACCCTGGCTTCTCTTGATAGCGATTTGCCTGAACCGTCAGAGCGAGCCTCTTCTGCACCCAGCCCCACCAGTCATACCAGCTGCTGCGCTGAATCCAGTCTGAAGGGTGGACGTTCACAAGCCTGGGCCACAGGCGAGGGAGGCCTCGGTGTCAGGCTGAACTCCAGTGAAAGGGTAAAGGGGCACGAGGCACTGAATAAGGCACTGGAACCCCTGGAAAGTTCCCTAGATCCCCAAGCAAACTTGGGATGAACCCTGTGCACAGCAGAGCCCTGGAGCCAGGTCTCCAAGTTCAGAAGGGCCCCTTCGCAACAGACACCACAGCCACCTCTTCCTCCAGGTCCCGATGGCACAAAATTTTGTTTCTTAATCTTGGGATTCAGGGGTGGGTACTAACCCACCCTTGGGTCTGTGAGTGTTTCTTGTCTTGAGAGGATTCAGAGAAGCAGAGCCTGGCAATAGCACGGCAGCAAAAGATATTAAGAGGAGGGAGGCACGCCCAGGCTCATGCCCTACCTTTACCACTTCCAGGCTGTGCAACCTTAGCCAGGTTACTTAGCCTCTCTGTGCTTTTGCTATTTCATTTGTGAAACAAGGACAGTAATGGCATCCATATCGTAGGCCTATTGTAAGGATTAAATGAAATCAAAAACCCCTAAAAATGTGCCCTGCTCATAGAGACACTTGTAAGAAGCAATCATCATTACCGTTATCATCATTATTACTATATGATGCCCTGGTTTGGGAGTCAGTACACCTGAGACCTAGGCCCAGGTCTACAACTAAGGTTCATACTGGGCTTGGACCACTCTGGGCGTTAGTTTTCCCACCTGCAAAATGGGAGGTTCTATGCCTTTCCAGGAGAGTGTCCTGAGGCTCAGATGAGACAACAGGTATTAAAGTACTTTGGACAATGAAAAACTAAGAGAGCTGTAAGACACCGTCAGGAACGCGCAGACAGCCACCGCCAGGCAGCCTTGACTCATCCTCAGCATCACACGTGACTTTTCTCTCTCCAGCTCTCCCTTCTTGCTGCGATTCTGGACTCAGATCACTTGCACTGAAGTGTCTGATACGGCTGCCAGGACTTCCTTTGCTGTGGCCCCAGGCTTGTAGAATCCTCAGGAGACTTAAGAGATGACAAAGAATATT
Organism: Hipposideros armiger; assembly: GCF_001890085.2. Taxonomy (NCBI): domain Eukaryota; kingdom Metazoa; phylum Chordata; class Mammalia; order Chiroptera; family Hipposideridae; genus Hipposideros; species Hipposideros armiger. Next base: position 3,258,675 of record NW_017731455.1, on the reverse strand, counting down.
CTCTCTTACAAAATCTCAGAAAACTTCATTGATTTCATTAATTTCATGTTGCCTGGCTGGACACCAGGATCGTTAGAATGACTCCAAAAATGGACCTTCTGAGCAAGGCTTCCACAAGAAAAAGGGCTTCCTACAACAAGATTTACTCTTATTACTACTATTGTGGTTGTTATTATTCTTAGAAAGTATTATTATGATCATGATGACAAGCATTTACTGTGAACCAGGCGCTGTGCTGAGAGCAGAGCAGGCATTGATACATTTGTTCTTCACAACAGCTTCACGAGGGAGGTACTGGCATTATCCCATTTTACAGATGGTGAAACTGAAGGCCAGCCTGCTTCTGGACCCATGATAACTTGCATCACCAGGTTGGGGAGAAGGGGCCATGGTCAGGGCAGGAGGAAGCAGCCCCCTTGGGTGTTGGCATCGTCCTCTGGAAGGTGCTTGCCCTGGGAGCATGTCTCCTGCTGTCTGGTGGGTCCTTTGCATCTGGAGATGAAGCCAGAGTACGGAGGAGTCAGGCTGAGCTGATCATCTTGGTGCCACCTGGGTCCTTAACCCCAGGTCTAGCATTAGAAGATTATCAAAATTACATGTCTTTTTGCTATTTTCTTTACCCTAAGGATAGGGTGTTGAGTTAATCGCACTCCTCTGTTCATGGCACATTAACATCATTGATAGATTGATTGATTCATTCATTTTATTTCTTCCTTTGATCTTTACACCCCGTTTCCATTCCTCTCCTCCCATGGGCGGCTCCTCTAACGTGTTTAAGGTGATTTTTGTTTCCCAGATATCGCTGCTTCATGTGCATATACTTTCAATTTCTGTAAATCACAGTGTCTTATCTATCTCATTCTACTTTTTTTTTCTTTTTATTTCTTTTTTTTTTTAACTCAGGATCATATTTTAAAGATTCATCCATGTTGATGGATGCATACCTCCACTGAGTCCATTTATTTCAACGACTAGATAGTGTTCCGAGCAGACGATGAAGGCAAGTAAGCAAAAGGCCTGAGGGCTGTTTCATCGGCGAGTCAGTGCAGGAGCCTGAGAGAACCAAGGGGAGATTTCTACTGAGTAGAGCTGCTCTGTGTCCTCTCTCCAGCCTATGCACTGACCTCGAAGTCCAGAAGGGACCCCCACAGACGCCATATTCAACAAGGTCAACCAGAAATGGGGGAAGGAAGGGAGCAAGGGGTGGAGGTCAAGCACGGTGGCTGCTGACCCAGTCACGTCTGCTCTCACAAACCACATCGTCTGCAGTGCCCGGCCTCACCCCACCCCACCCAGGCTGCACTGCCCACATTGTCAGGAGTGCACAGATGGCTCTGTGGCTGCAGGCCACTTCTCCAGCAAGTCACGGGAGAGCTTTCCGCATGTCCGGGGCATAGGAACTTGGCCCGAGAGGCTGCCAAGACCAGAGGAAGGGGCGTCATCAGGTATCACCCAGGCTTTTGGCTGCTCTTTTTGCACTTTCTGTGTCCACACAGAACCAGATGAATGGCTGACTTTTTAATAAATCAAAACCAGTTTCGTACTTTAAAATTGAAATTTCACAGGTCATCAGCCTACCCTGTGGCCCGCTGCCCTTGGAGAGGATGGAGAAATAATTGAAATCATATGAGCCAGTTTGATTAGAAAAGTGAATGCGGTTTGGAGTGAAGGCCTGGATTCCCTGTCCTTGGTGGCTAACTTGACCTCCCTTTCCTTAAGCCTAAACTCTTCAGAGATAACGCTGCCTTCTTGCCCAGGGATGCTATCCCAACGTAAGAGGCAAAAGGTTGCCTGAACAGACAGATGAAAAGTGAAAAAGCCAATAACAGAGTATTTCCAAACCTTTGAGAGGTGGCTGCCTCGTGCCCTCTCCCCCCATCCCCAGCCCCCAGAAGTGACCAGTTGTTTTGGGTGGGCTATAAACACAACCGTAGATGACACAGCTTCCTCAATGACCCCAAGGATCGGAGTTTGCTCTGAAAACCTATCTCATGTTTACAAAGTGGCTCCACAGATGATGATACAGGAAAAGAAGGAGAGACTGTCTCAAGGGTTCCTTGTTATGCTTCTCTGAACGTTTTCTGGGAAATCTGATGCATGGTCCCTAATTTGTCAGCGACTGCATCCAATCAGGTCAGGGTACAGGAAGCAGTTAGTTCGCTATGTCCCACTTAACAGCAAATCAAGGAGTTAGGCAGACTCCCAGAAATCCATTCTTTGACTAGATCCCACATACTCTTCTTGGACATCCTAAGCTAATACGCAAAGAAATACACACCAGTGGTTAATGGAGGAAGATAGCTCTCCCTCAGTGGTGTTTCGCCCCGAAGTTTTGGAAACTTTGCTTTGGAAGTTGAGTGACCCTTAAACTTGAGTGGACTTTTCTAAGATCTAAGACATCCTTCTCTCTCATGAGACTCAGCCAGTCACAAATCCCCCTAGCTCCTCTAAAACCTAGGAACACGTCCATAGTGTCCTTAGGGCTTGAGTGGCAATCTTCTTTCACTGACAAGAAAAGGTTCTCCAGTGAGACTGTGTGTCTGGTCACACAGAAAACAACCTCCCTTCAAAACAAAAAATCAACTCAAGCATCTTCTCTGAGCACACTGGAAGCCTAAAATCGCTTAGTTCCAAAACTCAGAGTAGGGAACTGGTGAGCGGCCATAAAATTGCCTCCAGCTGCCTGAGCTTTCCTGATAACCTCTTAAGACCCCACAAGCCAATCCCACAGCCATATTGAATGCAGACCAGCAATGACCTCTAACAACGTGGACCTTACACCCATGTGTCTCAGAGCCAGGAGTGGCTTAAGCCAGATGTGCCTGCAAAATAGAGCTGGTAAAATGCTGAAGGATCTTTAAAAAAAAAAAAAAGTGCCTCGTTAAACATGATTTTCCCAAGACCTCAGAGCTATCTATTGTTTTTCCTTTTTTTAGGCTTAGTGAGGTAAACCACCTTTCCCCCACAGACCTCCCCTGCAAATTGCTTTTCAATAATCCCAACACAACCTGCTGGCAGCCATATTCTACATAACAATGCAGCTTGCAAACGCATCACCTGCAATTATAACTCTAGCTTTGATGTAAGACCAATTTAAAGATAGAGAATCTGGGTCTAATTAAGGCAGCTCAAGCTCAGGCTGATAAAGGCCACCTTCATTACAGCTCATGTGAGCTGAAAGCGCCCCAATGACTCAGGAATCGGTTGGGACTATATCCTGGCATTTCAAAGCACATTTCATTGTTAAACAGGATTCTGCTTTCTTCATTTACTTCCGTGGACTCATTAGCAGAGTTTTCCCTTCCTACTTTGGTCTACTGCTGCAAAAACATTTCTCCATATTGGAAAGAGACAATGGCAAAGAGAGGTCCCACATTGGAAGATGTTTACTCGGGGTCAAACCAATGAGGTCACCTCTGTTTAAAACCCTCCTATGACTTCCCACTGCTTGAGAATAAAATCTCATATCCTTGACATGGCCCCACAAGGCCCTGGGCATCCCATCTGGGCATCCAGCCTAATCTCCCTGCCCACTCCCCTTGGTTACAGGAGTCAGTCCTCAGGCCTTATTTCTGTTCTTTGGCCCCATGGGGGCTATTCCCGCTTCATGGTTTTGTATTTGCTGTTCCCTCTGCCTGGAATCTTATTCTCTCTGCTCTTTGCATAGCTGGCTCCTTCTCATTGACACAATGTCACCTCCTAACAGAGATCCTCACTGCCGCTCTATTTACAGTAATCCCATCCCTCCCTCATCTCTTCTGGTTTCATGCCTTCTGACCTTCTCATTCACATTTCCAGTTTTGGAGCATTGCTCTCTGAGCAGAGCAACATGGGAAGTTCCCTGGTACCTAGTATAGCATTAGTAGGCACTCAATCAAAAATTATAAGATGAATAAACTGACAAAAACCAATGTCCTCTAGCTAATAGGCTAACATAGCATTACAAAAAGCTACTGTTCCCATAGCTGCACAGATTGTAGGGGGTTGAAAGGAGGGGGCTCTGCTTCCCCTTGACATGGTACAACTTCCTCTATGAGGTAAAAAATGAGTGTCCCCAGCCTCTGCTAGGACACCTCTGGTGACATATAGTCTCATGGGCCACAGGAGCCCGTTTTCTACAAAGCTGTTTTGAATCTTCATGAAAAGAACTTCTAAGATAGACATTTCTCAAAAGCACTCATGGCACTGGTTACTTACCTGAACCAACCCTCCCTGGCAGTGAACGGGATGTAGGGAAGTTCATCATTTGGGGTCCTGGTTCCTTCTACATGAAGAGCCTTGAGGCCAAATTTAGAGTCGTAATGAAGAAGATGATGCTAGTGACAATATCTAACATGCACTGAGTTATATACCATGTGCCATGCACTGTGCCAAATGCTGTATACATCTTATGTCATTTAATCCTCACAACAACCCTAGCAGGCAGGGGCTAATATTATTCCCACTTTACAGACAGGAAAATGACGCTCACAGAGGTTAGGTAGCTTGCCCAGAGTCACACAGCTAATTCATGGGTAGTCCAAGTCCAGCTCTACCTCTACTTCCTGATTCACTCATCCCTATTTTGTTCCATTTTTAGTCTGAAAACCCCGGAAGCCAGGCCCAGATCTCCATAAGTGTCAGGAGGAAGGTTCTAGAGCCGAAGTGGATGTTTCTGCAAAGTATACAATCAATTTGCAGGCGTGAGACAGTTCAGTGCTCTTCCCTACCAGCGCTATACGTACTAATGAACTCAGTCTGAGAGCAGAGACAACCATTATGAAGAGCTGGCTGGGCCTGAGCTGGGCCTAGGGAGCCCCGTGGCCACCCCTGCTGGTGTGCTGTGTAAATGATTTCACACTTAGGCGGCCCAATCAATTGGGTGTTCCTCTGCTTAAAAAATCACTGGGATAAAATGTTTCCTTCTCTATAGTCAGGGCATGTTCTCGGCCCGTCAGGGGGCCTTTGAAAAGGACTGGTTTTGTATTTAAGAGTAAAGCGTTGTTATCAAGAATTTTTAATATATTCTCTAGCAATTGAGAGATGACACTCGCCTCAGAAGTTCCTGAAAGAGATGCCTCTGAAGGGATTTCCAGGCACCCCAGGAGGCAGAAGGTCAGGTTTCAGGCTCTCAGCTGAGGAGAGGCAGCTCTAGAATGGGGAGGGGGGGGATGGTGATGTCAGAGGTTGGGGGGATGCCTGATGTTCAGAAAGTAGGGGGGACGGAGAGCGCAGGGCAGCAGGCTCCCAGGGGAGTTTATGGGGACCCCTGGAACAGGAAGCCAAGCTGGTAAGGCTGTGTGGTCAACTGTCCAGGGGCCGCTGGGGTACATTCGGTGGCTGCAGGGAGTAGAGATGGTGCTTCCTCTATTCTGCTCTGGCACCTAAGTGCTCTCAGGCTGCCTACCTGCCTTAGAATATGATTTTGCAGGTCCTGACACAAGGCCACAAAGGCCAAAGCAGCCCCAGAATTTTTACATAGGGCTTAGGGGTAGTTGGACATGATATATTTTGGGGGGTGCTTTGTTTTTATGTAGTGCGTATGTTAGGGGTGGAGGTAGACAGGCAGGATTTATTTGGGGGGAGTCACCAGGGCCACCAAGGGCCAGTTCCTCCCTGAAGCATCTTCTACATGGCCATCGAAAGGAGGGCAGTGGGGAGAAAAGGAAGAGGGGACTTCTGGAGAAATCCATGGCTTTTAGGGGAAATTTCTTTTTTTTTTTAAGATTATTTTTTTTTAAATTGGGGAATTGGGGGATGGGAACAGCACTGGGGAATTGGGGGAAGGGGAACAGACAAGTTGCTGTCCTTTTGTTCTTCAGTCTAGTTGTAGAGGATGTTGCTTCACTGGCCCAAGTTGGCACCATCATTGCGCTCTTCCCGGGCGAGGCAGATCAGTCGCCGGCTTCTGGACGGCCGTTCACAGCGGCTGCTGGCCGCTCACGCTGGCTGCTGGCTACATACGGTAGCTCATGGCAACCAACTGCAGCAGGGGCTGCAGCCTATGCTGTTGCTGGCGACTCAGGGCAGCCCAGCTCCAGGTTGAGCTGTTGTTCAGCATCTTAGCTGTGGAGGGCAGTGTCACTGGCCCTCATATGTGGGATCCGAACCGGGGCCCTCTGGCGTCCCAAGCCAGCTCTTAACCCATGCGCCACTCGGCCGGCCCTAGGGGAAACTTCTTGAGGTTAAATCCTCCAGGGAACTCATAGGCTAACCCACCTGTGCATAGCTGGAAAAACCAATTCGGCAAATTGCCCGTCAATGAATGGAAAGACCTAGACCCACTCAAAATATTTGTTTTCCTGGAGATCTAATTCATTCAGTCAAAGTGATTGATTGTCCTTCCCTGAGGGCTACGGAAAGCAGCCTCCTATGTGATATCTGTGTTTCTGGAAGTTTCCCCCAGCTTCTGTCTGTAGGGAAAGTACATTGCCCTCATACTGAAAGCAAGGGCAGGTATCTTTTCCATTTTTTTTAAGAGTAAAACTTAGAAGAGAAAGGAGTAAAGCCCATCAAAGTGCCACTGCCCACCTCTGCTCCTCCAGCTCTCCCTGGGCCAGGAAATCTGGAACCTCCCCGTCCTCTGCATGCTCAGAGCTATTAATTTTTCGATTACAGGTCTCACAAAGTGAGCCGAACCTAAAATAATAGTTTCTGATCTTAAGGTCAATCACCGAATTGACTATAATCTTCACTAAGAGGAAAATAGTGGTAATTATATATTTCAAGAGAGTTTTTGAAGAAGAAAATGACTCATAATACTTTGAAAAGATGGTGAAAATCTTAGGAAAAAAGCAGTGATTCAACTACTCAGTGACTTTTACAAATGAGCAGTTCATGCTCTTGTATAAAAAAATAAAAATGTAATAACACACAGGTGAATAATTATACATAAATAAATAAGACAGGAAGTCGATAAAATGGCCCATATCCCAAAGATTGTGGTCACTGTGTTGGCATGAAAGTGGGTTGTTCCTACCCCTACAAAGTTAAACAAATGAGACAACTCTGTGTGTGGGCAAATCCCTCCCCAATAGTCAGATAATTAGAGCTACAAAGTGCATTTCTCTAAATGGGCGGAGGGCTTGGTTTTAGAGGGTTCTTGTAGAATCATGATCTATTAGCAGCTGCCTGACTCCCAGTCAAGGCCCACTTGCAGAACTACCAGCCCGGAGTCCTCCTTGCAGTGCCCTGACAGGGTGGGGGTGGGAGAGGTGGCCTCAGAAGGTTATTGATGTCGTCTGTCCTCTGTGCATTGGAAAATCCCTTCAAAATTTCTAATGCCTTCTTCCTGAAGATTGTTAGCTGAATCTTCAGGTATATTCAATATTTTCCACTTGGGAGAGAAAAGAGCCACGTCGATGCCATTGTCCCTGCATCTTTTCATATGGAAACCTTTCCGATACAGAACCACATTGTAAATTATCTGGCCCCAGCCAGGGCCCTCTCCCAGCATGAAGAATGGAGCCAGTAAAGCCTGCTTGACATTTGAAACCTGCTCTGCACGGGCTTCAATCTGCCTGGGGAGGGACGTGCTGTGCTAAGAGGAGGGCAGGACACAGGACAAGTCCAGTGGCATCTCCCCAAAAGGACACAGAGGGCGCACAGCACCCCTGCCCAATGTGTAGTGTCATGGAGCCCCCAAGTTCCACACTGGGAAGAAGGGTCATTGTGTTTGGTGGCACTGAGCACTAGCTGTGTTCACTGACACCTTGAGAACACCCAGCTGCCACCTGTCCTGATCCTCAAGTGGTGCTCCAGTGTGACAGCTGCTGTGCCCTGAGCTCCCTGATGCACAAGCGTGGGCCTCAGTTTCCTCATCTCTTAGGAACAGATGAAATCGTTTACAAGGTGACCCCAGAATTTCCCTCCTATAACAACAGACTGTATTAGTTTCCTAGCACCGCTGTAACAAGTTTTCATAAGCGGGGTGGCTTAAAACAACAGGCATTTGTTTGCTCACAATTCTGGGAGCCCAAGGTCCAAATTCAAGGTTTTGGCAGGGCCATGCTCTCTCTGAAAGCTTCGGGGGAGAAACTTCCCTTTGCCACCTCCTAGATTCTGGCAATTGCAGAATCCCTAGCCGTCCTTGGCTTGTAGCTGCATCACTCCAATTTCTGCCTGGGTCCTTACACGTTTTTCCCTGTATATCAGTGTCCCAGCCCCAATGTTCCTCTTCCTATAAGGATAACAGTCATTGGATTAGGGTCACCCTACTCCAGTTTGACCTCACCTTAACTTGATTACGTCCACAAAGACCCTATTTCCAAATAAGGTTACCTATACCTTCAGAGCTGTTAGGGGTTAGGACATCAACATATCTTTCGGGGGGCAGGGGGGTGAGGGGGATACTATTCCATCCAGTACAGAGGCTGTATATTTTCCTTCCACTGCATTCAACTGTAGACGTTGAAGCAGAATTTGGCATTTGTGTTGGCTTCAAGGTGACCACAAGCACAGTTAAACTCATGCATTTTGTCTTCGAGGCCAAGGGAAAAGTGAAGCCACCTCTGCAGAGATTCAGGACTTCTACCAAGGGTAACTTTGAACAAAATTTCCCCTCACCACCTTTCTGGAATCATCTTCAGCGTTCTACTTTACAAGATGAGGAGTGACCTGTGTTTGCACAGCTATGATGGGAGAGGTAGGCTCACCTAGTGGCTGAGGACACTGCTTTCCCATCCTGGCTTTGCTTCAGACTAGCTGTGTAATCCTGAGCACATTCCTTCACCCCATAACACTGGGGATGGTGAAGAGAAAACAGCACTTGCATCAGCGGGTTATATAGTGAGGATCGAAATGAGTTCACAAACAACAAATGCTGTTGGGTTGTGCCTGGAACTCAGTAAGGATTGGATAAAGTTTAATGATAAACCTCTGTTTATCTGGGAGGCCACACTGTTGGACCTGGGAGTGTGGGCCAGTAGATTTCTACAAAATTGCAAAGCTAGATTAATGTTATGCCCCAAAGGCACATCTAAAGAGAGTGGACAGGATCTACTATCAATATGAATTCTGAATATTTAATGACATTTAACGAGCCCCTACCATGTGTCACAGCTGGTGCCAAGTGCTCTATATTCCTCATCTTTGTACACAATGAACCTAAATATAGGTCCTATTTTTATCCCCATTCTACAGATGATGAAACTGAGGCCCAGAGCATTTTGGCAACTTGTTCAGTCATACAGCTGACCCTGTAGCAATAGGCTTCAACCCAGGAAAAACTGACTCTTAACCCCTAAATTTCGTTGCTGTGAGATTCCCACCCCAAGATCGTCTCACAGAGAAGAATGACCTGGAATGGAGAAATTTTGCCTTAGGGCTCAGGAGACAAGCTGACCATGTGAAGAGCATGAAATCCCTGGCAGGGCCCCTCCTGACACACACACACCTGAAGGAGAAAGACTCTTGCCCAGGCCCCACTAGCTCTGCTTACTCCTAATGGGCAGCTTTCTCTCCAGCCTCTGGATTAATGGGCCCCACTCCCTACTTCCTCTTTTCCACTCTTCTCAGCCAGGGAGGAGCCGCAATCATTTCCAGACCCTCCTCACATTGCAGGCTCAGGAGCACCTGGCAGCAAACAAAAAACACTCACACAAATAAGAGTGACAGCTCCCAGCCTGGAGGCCAAATTTCTCCTTGTTCCCAGGCAAAAACACGCAGGGGTGTAAGCTGAGCCTTCCGGGGTCACAGTTGGCCGTTGGGTAACCCCATGCCTCCTGCCTCACTTCTCCCAGTCTCCAGCCCTGTGTAAAACCTTTGGCACTGCTGGAACTAATGGCCTGAACGCCAATCAGAGCCTGGCAGCCACCTGGGCTATACACTGTCAATGCCACTGGTCCGTCACCCTTCTCTTTGTGACAGCCACAGAATCAAGGGGGTGAGGGGTGGGGATGGGGGCCACCAGACTGCAGCCTCACCCCTAGCCTAGGGACACCACCATCTTCATCTATTAAATAGGTATAATACCATCCGTATTGTGTGAAAAGCAAGAGCATGCAAAGAATGCCCCTCAAAGCACTCAACACAGAGCCTGCCACATACAATAGATGTTATTTGCTTCATCATCGTGATCAGAAGGGCGACATTCATGAATTCAGATAGGGCACTTAGCTGCAACTTTGGGGGTGAGGGATGGAAAACAGCCTGGCCCAAGAATTCTTGGGGGAAGGATGGTTTTCCATGACCTTCATCTTCCTGCTCGGGGCTTTGGGGGAATGGGGAGGGAGAGGCTAGAGCACCTGGACTGGGAAATGGGGTTGAAGATGGGTATTGGAGAGAAGAAAAGAGGAACTGACCTCTCCAAGGCTTGGCCGGTGCCAGGTGCCAAGCTAGAAACTTAAGATGCTATTTCATTTAGGCTTTGCCAACAAAGCAGTAAGATGCTCCCATTTTGCAGAAGAGGAAGTTGAAGTTCGGTAACAGTAAGAGCCGTGCCCCAAGTCCCTCAGCTGACTAGGTGGTTGTGTTGAGATTTGAACCCAGCTTTGGCTGACCCGGGAGTTTCACACCATGAGGCAGACGCTAAGCTAGCCCAAAGAAAAGCTACCCCCCAGATATAAACATCGTCAAAGGTCAGAGCTGGAAAGACTTCCAGCAATTAGTCCAACGTCCTTTTATAGATGACAAAACTAGGCTCAGAGAGGTTAACTTACCCAGACACACGGTGAGCTAGTGGCAGGGTGAGGACAAGAACCTAGATCTAGAGCACCATGTCTAGTCACTTCAGAGTGGCCTCGGACCTCTTACGGCTCAGAAATACCTGGATTTGGAAGGGAAAGAGACCTTTAAAAGGCACAGGAAGAACATTTCAAGAATCTCTTGGTAAGAATTTGGGGTGAGCCATCCTTTCGCAGTTCCTTTTTCATCCTACATCAGGGAGCAAGCCCTCTCATAGAACCCCTTCCTCCCTCTGCACCACAACCTTCACCGCCGACTCTGACAATGAATATTATCTCATTTCAGTCCTTCTGAGGAGAAAGGATCAAATACCTCACTTTCAGGATTTGTGAACTATTGTTGAAAGGGTAATAGACCCCTGAAAATGTAATTTTTCAAGAAACATTTGGGTCTTGAACATATATGTATGTCAAGAGTCCACATCACTTGAAAGAACATTCTTGCTGATCCTGAAAGGATTTTGGTAGCTGTTATTGAGAGCTGTGTCCAGCCAAAAGGGTTGGGTTAAATGCTCTTTATTAAGCTCGCCTAAAATCCCAGCTCTGGTCTGCATAGGTGCCTTCAGCTTGAGTGATTACTGTCATGATGACAATGATATTCTTCACAATAATAACTATTTATTGAATGCTTATTTATGTATCAGGTGTTGTACTGAGTATGTCATATGATTTCTTCTCACTCCCACATGCACCCTCCACATGCCCCCCCCCTGCCCAGTAGGTAGTGCAGTTAATATTACCACTGTACAAATAAGAACATTGAAGATCAAAGAGGTCAAGTAACTTGCCCAAATGCACACGTAAGTATAGGAGCCAGGTTTTGAACTTGGGACATGTGCCTTCAGGTTACACCCTTCACCATGAAGTCATTGAATAAAAGATTCCTTAGTTCTATAGAGGCAGCAGATATAGACAGATCCACCTGTTTTGTTTCTGTTTTGTTTTGTTTTTTGTCTCTCACCAGCCACTCCTTTCAACCAGGTCTGACCAATTCCCTGCTCTTCACTGTGACCTCGTGCCTAGTACAAAGGCTTCATGTAACCAGTCAACAGATGTCCCCCCAACACTGACCATCTAACTGTGAGACAGGCCCTGTCCTGTACTCTGGGGACCCAAGAGGGAAAAAGGCAATGTTATGCTTCCAAGGGTCCCATTGTCTACCGGGTGAGGCAGGCAAGAAAGAGTGAGATGATGGCCCCAAATGACAACAGAACAAAGGGTGGTGGGGACAGAGTGGGGAGCAGCCTACGCATCCCAGAATGTGGCACTGAAGCTTGATCTCTTAGGAAATGGGAAGGAAGAAAGAGAGTTTGTCAGACATAGAAGGAAGTTCAAGGAAAAGCATTTCATGCTAAAGGCACGACATCTACAATGGCCCAGAGGCATAAAAGGACTGGGCAGGTTAAAAACTGACAAGAGCTGCCTGCATCTCAGGCATCGCCTGACCTGGTTGGTGCATTCAGAGCTTGCCGCTCCGGGGCTGTCCGGAATTCTGACTTGCTGTGTGCACTTTCTTAATCACCTCCGTTGAGTCCTAGGAACCTCTGTTTCTGATGGGAGAGCTGCCTCTTCTGTAGATTTGGATGTGTTTGTCTGCTTGACTATTGCCCACTCACCAAGGTTCTGACTCACGGCATCTCTTGCCTTTTATGCTACCAGATCCTAAATTCTGGAGTGCTGAGATGGTTTCTAAATCTACCTTAGGTTTCCTGCTCCCTAGCACCATGCTACTGCTTTAAAATAGCAGTGAAGAAGACCAGTTCTGCCTGGTTTCTGCTTGTTCCTCTGAGGACAGTGTCACTGTGTCCAGGGCACACTCAGGACCATTCACCAGGCTGAGGACTTCAGAGCCTGCTTCTAGAAGGATGCTTCCCACTGTCCTTTGCCAACTGCCCTGCTCTTGCAGCCTTCCAGGCACAATGACTGTCCCTACAGCTCAGTCTCCTGAGCCCATGCCTCCTGGATGGGAAGAGAAGGCCACTCTAACCACCCAATTGTCCATGGTGGGCTTCAAGGGATCCACAACCACTGGGCATTGTATGCAATTTGGGGGGTGTTTGCCTCTGTGCGTTTTTAGGGAAGTAGTTCAGTACTATGGCCAGGCTCTCGAGCTAGACTAACGGGGTTCAGATCCTGACTTTACCACTCACTGAATGTGACGGGTTGATTGTGTTCTCCAAAGAGCTATTTAAAGTCCTAACCCCCTGGTACCTCAGAATGTGACTTTGTTTGGAAATAGGATCTTTGCAGATATAATGAGTTAAGATGAAGTTTTTTAAGTGGGCCCTAGCCCAATGTAACAGATGTGCTTATAAAAAGAGGTGGGGGGAAAGACACACACACACACACACACATGGAGAAGGATGCCATGTGATGACAAAGGCAGAAGCTGGAGTTATTCAGCTGCACACCAAGAAACACCAAGAACTGCCAGCAGCACCAGAAGCTGGGAGCCAAGCATGGAACATATTCTCTCTTCGAGCCTTTGAGAGAGTGTGGCCCTGCCCACACTTTGATCTGAAATTTCTAGCTTCTAGAACTGTGAACGAATAAATTTCTGTTGTTTTAAGCCATTCACTTATGCTTTTTATGGCAGCCCTAGGAAACTAATACACTAAATATAGCGGTGGCCAAGTTAATTTAACTTTCCGTGCCTTACCATTTACATTTGGCAATAATAAGTAGCATTTGCCTTCTAGGGTTGTTCGGAGAGTAGCTAGCCAGAAAGCACTCAGCATAGTATTTGGCACGTAGTAAGTGCTCAATAAAGGTTGCCGTCATTGCTACTCATGTTTGTGTTTCTGTTTTTAATACGAAGAAGGACCGTGGGCTTTCACTCGATTTTCAAATTGTTTATGCCACAAAATAGGGCCGAGAAGCACTGCCCTGGGCTTTGCCAGCTCCAGGTGACTTCAGCAGAGCAGCCGGCCCCTGCACCTTCCTCCAGCACCCTCACTTGTGATTTGTGTGTGGTGTCCTGCCTGCCACAGAAGAAAGATGCTGGAACCCCTCTACACCACCTCTGTTTTGGAAGAGCACGACTCCTGATTCACACACATTGCCTTTTTGCGTGCTGGTAGCCTCTCTAAGAGGCGAGCAAAATCATCTCCATTTTACAGTAAAAAAAACCAAAGAATTGCCCTCTCTTGTTCTCTCCAGCTGGAGATGTCATGTGTCACCCTCTATGCCAGGTAGGTGTCTCAGGAGACCATGAAACTTCACTGATATGACCAAGTAGGTGGATAGAGCTGGGGATCCCAGAACCACAAAATTGTGGGGACAAGTCCTCAATGAAGGTCGCAGCTTGGCCCCAGAGAGGTGCTGACTTGGTGTTAAATACAGAGTCAAAAGGGTTTAGGAGATAGACGTAGAACGGAATCATCTCCCAGCTTGCAGAGAAGGGAATTGAAGTTTGGTGACAGTACGAGTGTGATCATGGAAAATGTGTCACAATCCACCAAGTTACAGAGTGTTGTTCCTGTTGATCGTGCTATGCCTGTGGACTTCTCCATTTTCACCCCCAGCCACCCAGCAGATGATGCTAATGAATGGGTAGGTTCCATGCTATAAGAAGGCAGACACCGTGTCGCCTGGGGCACTTCCTTTTTGGCTTCTGCTGCTAAAAATGTCCAGCCTAAGTCATTGCCCAAGACTGAAAATCTCCTCAGCCGCGCTCCTCAAAGGAATGACTCTTTTTCCCACTTCCATGAGATAATCTTGGCTTCCTTTTATTTGGCCCACCTCAGTCCTTTAGTGCATTTAGAACTTCCTCAAGCCATTCAGGGGAAAGCTGGGAGCAAAATTTAAATGCATGTTACAATAAAACAGACCATTAGACCATTAGTCTTCAAGGGATTGGCAGGAAAATGGGTTTTCCTGGATGGCAGAGCCACACCTGGCAGAGACAGATGGGCCACAGGAAGCATGATATAAAAGGAGGCATCTTGGCTGAGTGGCGATTCCTTCACCCTCAAGCCATGGATAGGTGTGTGTGCCACACCTGCCACCTATTTATTCTTAGAGCTTGGCAAGAATGGTTGACTCTTTCTCCAATCCTTATTTAGTGGGTTGGTTCAGTCCCCCAAATGTTAAGACTTCTTTTCAACTTTTCATTAAAAGCAACATCTTTTCTCTCTAATTCTTAATTACCTGAGTTAATGACCAAAACCTGTTGGGTATACTTATACACATACCCATATCCACAAAAGTGGATCAGAGCAGATCAGATGGAGAAGTGATTGAATTTTTAAAAAATACTGGCAAGAAATACTGTCTTGTTCCTGGGGTGGAAGAAAAGATTTACATATGAATCATCTAAATTGGGTTCTGACTAGGTTGAGGTCACAAGGTGTGTGCCTCTCCATGTCCCCGGAGAGGGACATTTGGGCTCAATCTTGACCAGCCTAGAGTTTGGATTCTGCTATTTTGGGGGCACCTTTCTTAGAAAAAAGAATCGTGAGAAGGGCTGTTCCAGGAGGTGGCAGTTCTGCTCCATCCCACATGGATCTTTCCTGGGTTATTTCAGCATTTCCTTCCCGGATACGAGACAAGACACCAGATGTGAGCACAGACCTGATATTCCAGTCCGGAAAGCACGCTGACAACAGTGACCTCTTCAGTGGTGGTAGGAATTGGGGTCACAGCAATCAGCTTTCCCAGATAGCCCAGCATCCCAGGGCAGCCAAGCCCAACACAGGCCAAGTGGTGAGTGGAGAGGGAAGCGGGTGATGCCAGGCAGATTCCAACACCACTGAGTCCCCATTGCCAACGTGCTCTGTGGTTCAGCCTGGCTGGCAGGTAAGCAAAGAGCCATCCTCTCACCTGGATATTTTAAAAAGAAGGAAAACTCCCTGGAAATGTTGGACCTTTTTCTTAGTGTGGCTCAGCAAGTGCCTCCCAACTCAAGTTTTGGGTGGTGGGTCTTTCTTGACAGCTGTGGTCTGAGTGTTTGTCTCCCAAAAATGCAAATGTTGAGATCCTGAGTCCCAAGAGTGATGGTATTAGAAGGTGGGGCCTTTGGAAGGTATGTAAATCATGAGGGTGGAATCTCGTGAATGGAATTATTGGTTTACAGAAGAGACCCCAGGAAGATCCCTTAGCCCCTTCTGCCATGTTAGGATACAGTGAGAAGACTGCAAGCCAGAGAGGGCTCTCACTGGGCCATGCTGGCACCCTAACCTCCAACTGTAAGAAATAAATGTCTGTTGTTTATAAGCTACCCAGTCTGTGGTATTTTGTTACAGCAGCCCATCTGGACTAAGACGTTTCCTCTATCACAGCCCGCTGAGTTCTTACCACTCATTGTAGGCTGGTCACCAATTCGGGGAGTAGGTTCCTCCAACAGCATTCTCATATACTTGGAACTAAAAACAAACAAACAAACAAACAAACAAACAAAAGATAACCCAACAGCAATTTACAATAAACTTTGAGAAGCCTAAAGGACAGAGTTCCATTCACCAGGTCTTCCTTCCATCTCTGATGGACTCAACAGCTGTGCCAGAGAGCACAGCTTCCCACTAATTCACGCGAGGAGCCTGCTTACGAGTGCCAAAATAAAGAAAGGACCCGAGCATCCATCATCCACCAAATGGGATGTTTCATTCTCTCCAACTTCATTCCGGGTGTTCGAAAATAGAGTAATGTTGATTATTTCTGCTTTAGGACAAAGCAGCCACAGCCACTTCCCCACAGCTCCATAGCCAGCCTCCCAAAATGCATTGTCTAAATATTTATCATAGCGTAACATGGGGTCGGCTTGAGTTCATTAGTTTTTCTGATTATCCCGGCATTGGATGTGAGAAGGGAGCGCCACGAATACTGTAAATATTTACAGACTATTTGGATCAGAGAACCTGGCTTTGGCTCCTAATAGCTCAGCCTCCATTCCTCCCACAGGCAAGACGGGCACCAGTGCACATACATCGAGTGACAAACCCACAGGGATACGCTAGAGCTGCTGTCACAGACTGGGACAACTACTCCTAGAAGCCATAGCTAAACAGAGGTGCTCAAGCTTTGTATTTCTATAATGGAAGTACCTTTAATTATTCATAAATCTGAGGGTTTAACACTATTTATAGTATTCAAGTTAATCATTTATTTAGCACAGTTTCTCCAAAAGAGTTCAAGATAACCTTTATAGTGCTCATTAAGAAGCAACTTGTAATAATTAGTACTTGTTTCTTTTCTGCCTTCCTGGCTGGACCACAGACGTCCCAAGGGCAGGGCTGGTATCTGACTGGTTTGCTGCTTTATCCTGTGCTTAGAACAGCTTTTTACATAGTAGGTACTTAATACATATTTATAGATTGAACACATCAAGTTAGACCTTTGCTTTTCATTTGACTTTTTTTTTTTTTTAAGATTTTTATTGGGGAATCAGGGGAGGGAAACAGGCAAGTTGCTGTTCTTCTTTGTTCTTCGGTCTAGTTGTGGAGGACTTCACTGGCCCATGTTGGTATTATCATTGTGCTCTTCCCAGGTGAGGCAGTCGCTCGCCGGTCATTGGATGGCCACTCACCACTATGGGCCTTATAGCTCTAGGTTCAAGCCCATTCCCGTCTCATCTTCAACAGAGCACATGATGTTTTACAAACCTTCTTTGCTATATCTTAAAGCAATATTCCCTCCTATATGGACCTGCCTCCAATGTTGGCTTTGTGGAATGTTTCTTTAGAAAAGAACTGCAAGTATCTCTCTGTGCTTAGGAGGCTAGTGAGGGCAGGGTCTACTGGCCTCATTCTGTGGAGAGCCGCAATGACCAGAGTCAAGCCTTGTGTCCTCCCAGCCCAGAACTCCAGACAGGAATTAGGTGGGATGGGGGGGGCGAGGGGAGGCTCATTAGCCCCATTACTAGTAGCTTCTAGTGCCTGTGGACAGCATCGATTGGATGAAAGTAATATTTGTCTTGACACTACTGCCTGCCCTCCAGTCATTAGAGCATCTTCCCTTCAAGTCTAGACTTTTCCATTTCTAAGACCCGTCTAAAAATGCAATAACATTACTAGAGGTGATGGGGTTTGGGATTGGTGTTGCGTTTTTAAGGTTATTAGCTAACACCTTAAGTAAGTTGTCACTTGACTAAGCCCAGGGAAACCTGCTACCCAGAGGAGGGTGAGTCCTTTGACTTCTGTGGGCTCTGGCTTTCTCATTTCCAAAACGAAATGGTTGGACAATATTAAGCAAATGGGTTTCAACTCCAGAGCAACTCTTGTTGCCTAGACTCATGCTTCTCAAACTTTATTGGGTATACAGATCATCCAGGGATCTTGTTAAATGCAGGTTCTGAGATTCCCAATTTCTGTCAAACTTTCAGGTGATGCCACTGCTGCTGGTCCAGGGAGCACTTTGGGGAACAAGGTTCTGAATTGATGTATTGAAAGGATGTTGAGACTATTCAGAACCCAGGAGGAAAGAGGAATAGGATTTTTTTAGTGATGCCTGCCTAGGAAATAAGGAAAGTGGGGAAATGGCTGTGGAATAGAATACTTAGATTAGATGCTTCTTACGGAACCTTTAAAACCTAACACGGTCATTCTCAAAGTTGGCCTGTGGATCAGCAGCAACAGCATCACCTGAGAACTGTTAAGAGATGCAAATTCTTGGACCCCACCCCATATCTACTAAATCAGAAGTGGGCTCCTGCAATACAGGGTTTAACATACCCTCCCAGCGATTCTGGTGCACACTCAAGTGTGAGAGCCTTCGATCCAACATACGAATCTTCTACAGAATTGGTGACTATCACCAAAGCCAGGAGCGAGCACCACTTCCACATGAGAGACAGGAGTCCAGAGAAAAGGGGTCCAGATAATACAGTTGGCTTGAGGCCTAAAACACTCCTGTCTATGTACCCTGTTATCCAACTGGAGACTTCTGATTAAAAAAAAATAATAACTAACTATTAAGTATATACTTTAAGTTTCTTTGGTCTCCCCCCAATTAAATTTATCTTCCAACCCACAAAAGGTATATCTAGTTTATATTTGTAAAACTGATCAGAATTTAACACAGTAGCATGATCTACTTGTCATTCCCACAGCTTGGGAATTGGGCCTGATGAGCCTGGAACGAAATTCCATTTTGTTCACAGCTGACACATCAGCTGAGTCTCAAGCTTGACCAATGGTTCTTTCCTGATCAGACTATTTCCAAGTTGCTTAGACATTTTAAACAGCAGGCCTCAGAGAGAACTGGATGCTGAAACCTTGGGGTCAAAGTGGAGTCTTCGCCCAAGGGAGGTTAACAGTGATAGTCCAACTGCCAGTGACCCCTTCAAATGAAGGGAGAATCATCTACACACTGAAAAGTGAGAAAGGGCTCCCTCTTTCTACCCCCATCTCCACAACTCTGGGAAAAGTACTAAAAATCAAGTAAAACAACACTTGGGTGTGAAACAGATTATGACTCACAGCTGGAGGCAAAGAAGTTGCAATTCTATCCAATTACACCAATTTAATTGGGTGTTAAAAAAATCTGAGGTCCCAACAGTAGTTTCCTGGCCAGACGGCAGTCTGTCATGTGGGGACGCAGCACCTCTATTTATTAGGAATTGTGATTTGGGGCTGAGGAGAGAAAGCCCAACACATTGCTTAGAGTACCCCAAGGCGGGCGCCATTTTGATGTTGAGAATGAATTGACGTCTGGTGTGGGCGTTGAAGACTTCGAGGGCTTTGTGAGAGCACCGTTGGAAGAGGGGGCCTGCAAATCCTTTCAGTCCATGGACTACTAGGAAAAGCCCTGTATTTGGACTCTCCCACTCCCTTCTTACAAGTCTAAAATAAACCCCTACGTTCGTGAAAAATGACACAACCCGAATGTCTAAATTTAGGAAGAAGGTTGGGCAACTTAAGCTAAATCAATATCATGGCAACCACTGCAGCCAGTACAAATGTTCATGGAGAATGTCTAATAACATGGGAAATGGCGTGTGATAGAATGTTAAATAAAAATGTAGAAGGCAGGATTGTGGAATGGATGTTCTGAAACAATGTCCAAAAGGCAGAGAGAAAAAGTTGCCCAAATTCCAAAGTGATTTCCATTTCATAATAGATTGATAGGCAATGTTTTTTTTCTTCATCTTGCTTTCCTGTATTTTCCAAAACTCCCACCACTTCATGTATTCTTCTTATACACAGAAATAAAAACAGTTCAGTAAAAAAATCTGGTCCTACTCATATATGCCACTTTAATCTGACTGATCTGTTTTCTGTTCCTGACTTGCACAATGTTTTCTACGCCTTTGCTCCAAGCCATTCCATTTCCCTGGCATACTTTCCTTGCTCTTCTCTGATTATTCACACCTTCCCCATCCTTCAACCTGATGGGTTCCCAATTCCTCCATGGAAGCTACTGGGACCATCCCGGTCATAAAACATCCCTCCCCCGCTTCTAAACACCTGTACCACCCTTTTGTCCACATCATTTGTGAAACCTTGGACTTTTAAGGGTTTTTATTGTCAGCATGTCAGCCTCGTCCACATCCCAGACCTATTACGCTCCCAGAGTCTTTCAAGCGGGGCACAGATGTTAGCATCTTTTAAAGCTCACCAGATAATTCCAATGTGTAGCCAGGACTGAGAATCACTAGTCAAAGGTCAAAACTCACCTCCTATATATACAGCAATTATTAGTCCCAGATTTTCTGGGCCAACTCCAACTCAGATATGTCACACTGATCCCATAAACCATGGAAGCTTCCCAGAAATTCTGTGTTGCAGTGATTAATCTACTCCTACTCCTACTAATCATCATCATAATAATAATAATAATAATTGTTATTATCATTAAGTACCAATATGGTAGTACCAATAATAACAATGAATATACATTAACTATGTATTTCAGATGCACATGGACACTAGATCCACATCATATTTTTTTGTTTGGTTCAGATATATTTATTTTGAGTTCCAGTAGGGCTATCCAGTTTAACACATAAAAATACAGGGTACCCCATTAAATTTACATCTCAGATAAACAGTGAATAATCTTTAAAGATAAGTATATCCCAAATATATTATGAAATATACTAATCCTAAAATTTTATTTATTGTTCATCTGAAAGGCAAATTTAACTGGGCATCTGTGTTTTATCTGGCCACCCTTGGTTTGGGACATAGAGTTTGCGTACTTTTTGAGGGCTTTTATTTCCTGGAGTGCTAGCATGGAGCCGTCATGTCATCAGGACTGAACCCCCAAGGTGACTGAGTTACCGACTACAGACTAGGCTAACTTCAGTGTCCACTGGGAGAAAGGCCTTGCTTTCTGGGCTGTGTCACTGAGGGGGCTTATTAGTAGCATTTGACTTGCAGGATACAGATAAATGAGGCCAAAGCAGAAACACTGCTTCCAGTCTGCACCTAGAGTTTGAGAATCACTAGCCTACACTGGGCAGCAGCTCAAAGCACAAGGTCCTGGAGTGAGAGAGTTCTGGGTGTGGATATCATCTCTCTCTGCTAACGTATGATTTTAGGCAAGTTAACAAACTTTCTTGAGCCTCAGTTTTCTCATCTGTAAAGTGAGGTGAATAACGCATTTCTACCTAATAATTAGTCTTAGGATTAAATGAGATCATGTTCTAAAATTCTTAGTATAGTGCGTGGGGCACTATTATTGTTAATATAAAAAGACTATGTTTTGTTCATTTGTTTGTTTGTTTCATGTTCAGCCAACCAGCAAACAAATACACTGGAGGGCCTTCTGCTGCCCTGACCCCAACTACCCTTCTGGTCCTTATCCCGCCACTAACAGAGGCACACAGTGATGGCTGGGATGGTCTGCTATGGAAAAAGCAGGTGAGATTCTTCTAGAATTTGAGATTGAAGACTGTTTAAATAAGGCAGATCTCATTGGTAGAATTTTATGCAAATTACAACCAAGTGGCTAGATGTAGGAAGATGTTATGCATTTGAGCGTGGTCCCCCAGCCAATCCAAGCGGAAATGGGTGGCCAGGGTCACAGCAAACACTGGGGTCTTTGATCAGCCCTGAGTGCAGGAACCAAGGGCCAACACAACTCTTGTGTGTCGCTTCTTCAAATTCCTGCAGGTCAAAAACCATGTTTCTCTCTCAGTGATTGTTTCTACCCTGGGGCAATTCAGGATCACCTCGTCTGATGCTACCCACAGCCACTCCTTCTGGAATAGTGAGACACTAACCAGACTTGATTTTTTGGTTTTTCAAAAACTAGTTTGAAAAATATCACCTGGGACAGCCTGAAAAAGAACGCCAGGCTTCCTGCTACCCAGCAGCCCACAAAGAGACACATCAGCCGCCAGTCACTGTCAACTTTTTGCTCAGATCGTGACAAGCTCCAGCATAAGGAGGAAAAGGAGGCTTCTCGGGTACCCTAGGCAGTGGGCACTCTGTTCCCGCACAGATCCCAGGAGGGAGCTGAAAATGGAGCCTTTAGAAAAGGAGAGTGAACATGAGGCAGTCAGAGAGCCCAGCAGTTTTAGGTCATTCCTCCAAGTTCATTTTCTGCTCCAAGAACATTACATGATTGGGAGCCCTCCAGACATGTCTGG
Organism: Hipposideros armiger; assembly: GCF_001890085.2. Taxonomy (NCBI): domain Eukaryota; kingdom Metazoa; phylum Chordata; class Mammalia; order Chiroptera; family Hipposideridae; genus Hipposideros; species Hipposideros armiger. The sequence continues at coordinate 3,236,484 of NW_017731455.1, read as the reverse complement.
GGGAAGGAGTGGGGAGAAGGAAGACTAGCCCCATCATGACACAGGCAAACCTCTCAACCTTCCCGAGTCCCGCTATCCTTCTATGTGAGATCGGGACACTATCCTCCTTGTTTTCCTTACAGTGGTTGAAAGGGTCAAAGAAGTCACAAATGTGAACATGCTTAGCAAACTGTAAAGCACTGGAGGTATTCTGTGGGTTACTATTTATTATTACGTCTCTTTCTCCGGCAGGACCATGAACCCACCCAGATGTTAAAACAGCCAAAGCTATGAAGAACTCCATGATCTCTACATACCTCACTCAACTTAAACCAGGAAGACAGCTCATGAGCCCATGATAAACAATTGCTGACGGCCTGTTCTGTTTCCCCACAGCGTACTTGAGTTCTTTTCCAGTGTCTGTTCTGTATCAGGGAAGATATTGTGGGTAAGCTGTGGGGGAGGGAGCAAGCCAGTAGCTTTTAGGTGGTCAGGCCACAGAGAGCTTTGGGCGGGCAATGCAGGATGAGTTAGGTGTGGAAAGCCGCCCCATGTGCAAAACCCGGCTCAGAAATGGCCTTGACCGCCTTGGTCTTCTCACTTGATGCACACCCAAATGAGGTGACAACACACTGCGGAGGGCAGGGGGGCTGGTCTTGTGGTTTCCCATCTGGTCTCGTTTGGCTTTTGGGGTTTGGCGCCACTGACAGACACATGGAGAGCAGCCTTGTCGTCCTGAATCAGACAGTCGGCCTCAGTACACACGAGTACGTGTGAGATTTCACACATGTTCGCTGGCGGAAAGAGGCCATGGAGCAGGAGAAGAGGCCTATTTACATTTTCTGTGAGTGTTTGGATTTTTAAAGAAAAAAAAATAGACATTTTACAGGGCATGTTATAAGCCAAGGTCAGTTTTCCCCCTGCGTGCTGTTGAAGAAACACCACCAGCCTGAAGCAGGAGAAAAATCTGATCCAATCCGCTGGGGTTGGGAATGCCCACCTGGTTTTCTCAAGAGGTTCTCCTTCCTTATTTACTCTGCCTACTATCCTCTCGCGGCGAGGCTTTCCTCAACAAGACTCAGGGGCAGGATGGTATCCGTATGCTATTTTAAAAATCTGTTCTGAGTAATATGGAGTTAATAACCCACATGCCAAGAATCATTTAAAACATACGACTATTTTTCCTCTCTGTGTTACTTGACTTCACAAAAGGCACAAATTACTTGACAAAGACAATAAAATAATTGTTTAAAAAAAGTGGACACAGATCTACATCAATAATGATAATGCAGCTGGCGAGGGGGGATGAGGATGAGAGCTAGAGTAGACAGCTTGGTAGGAAGGGGCACTATCGTTCCTCATTCACCTCTGACTTTGAGATAGGTGACTCCTCTCATGCAACATTCTTCTTCCCAGGGGCCCCAGCCAACCTTAGCCATCTTGAAAGGTGCCACAGTGGAATTAGCCAAGAGGAACGCATGAAAATGCTAGAATGTTCTAGAGTTGACCAAATCCTTCCACAGATGATGCCATTCAGCAGCCTCCACAGCCCTGTGGGATGACGATTATTATCCCCATTTATAAGGATTGAAACTGAGACTCAGAAATTCAAATATTTCCAGTTCCCAAAGCTAAGAGGGGATACAGCTAGGATGCCTAACTCCATGTACCCCAAGCTTAGACTTACCCAGAGGCCAAAATAGCCTAGTGGTGAAACTTGCAAGCTCTCATGTCAGGTTATCTAGGTTCAAGTCCCAGCTCTAATACTTACTTGTTTTTCTGACCTTGGGCAAGATACTTAAATTCCCTGACTCTTAGCTCCCTCAACAGTAAATTGGGAACGATAATAGTAGGACCCACTTTGCAAGGTCATCAGAAAGATTGAATAAAATGATACATGTAAAGCACTTAGCCCGATGCCAGACACTCAACATATGTCAGCTCCCTGAACTTGGGAATTACTGAATATAAATGTACTCAAACAATTCATATTTCCCATTCTATTCAGATTTCCTGCTATGTCTTGTATTTTAATCCTCATTGTAATAGAACCCAATAGTCAGTGTATCTATTAAAAGGTCTTTTCACACCGAAACCTCTATTTCCCAGGAGGTGGGAAATTGGGGCCAGACTTGCTTTATTACAATAATGTAAAAATCTTTTCTAACACATCTTCCACAGCTCCTAGGAAGTAGGCAGTGGCCTACAAACTCCTCCAGACTTGCCCAAGATCCCAGTTAAGTGAAAGAAGGAGTGAGGCTATCCTCTGAGACAATGTAGATATACCTTTTTGGGTGAAATAAAACATTATTTTAAATAATTTCATCATGGGGCAGTGTGTAAAAAAAAATCTAGATAGAAAGAAGGGAATACTCACTGTGATTAGTGATTATGCCTCCAGGGTGTGGGCAGGAATCAAGGATAGTAAAGTTCAGTATTTGTACATTTCAATAATGTTCAGATTTTTTTCTTTAAAGATTTTATTGGGGAATTGGGGGAGGGGAACAGCACTGGGGAATCTGGGAAGGGGAACAGACAAGTTGCTGTCCTTTTCTTCTTCAGTCTAGCTGTGGAGGACGTCGCTTCATTGGCCCAAGTTGGTGTTATCATTGCGCTCTTCCTGGGTGAGGCAGTCATTCACTGGCCATTGGACGGCCACTCATGATGGCTCATGGCAGCTCAAGAAAGCTCACACCAGCTGCCGGCCAGCCCCACTGCAGCCTATGTCATCACTGGCGACTCACGGCAGCCCAGCTCCAGGTTGAGCTGTTGTTCACCATCTTACCTGTAGAGGGCAGTGTCACTGGCCCTCATGTGGGATCCGAACCGGGGCCTGGTGCTCAGAGCTGGTGTCCCAAGCCAACACTTAACCAACGTGCCACTCGGCCAGCCCCAAAAATGTTTGAATTTCTTGCCACAGATACACATTATTTTGTAATAAGAAATTAGAAGGCAGTCCCATTCTTAAGCTGGCTAGAGGGTGAACCCTGTGAAAGCAGCCCCTAGGCCTTTCTCAACAGGGTAACTCTAAAATTTTCCTTACAAGCCAACTCAAGGTGTTAAAAAACTAGATCCTAAACGTTCTCATCACAAGAAAAAAAAACACAACATGTCCTCTCTCCCTCTCTCTCTCTCTCTCTCTCTCTCTCTCTCTCTCTCTCTCTCTCTCTCTGTCTCTCTATCCCTACTATCTACATGAGATGACAATATGTGTAAGTCAAGTCATTATGCTGTACCCCTTAAACTTACACAATGCCGGGTGTCAATTATACCTCAATAAAACTGGAGGAGAAAAAAAGACCCAGCTCAACAGTCAATTCCTCTCGGAAGTCCTTCCAAGTGGAATTCATTATCCCTCCCTCTGTTACCCAACAGCACTTTGTGCCTTCCAGTGTTTCAGCACTTCATTAATTCAGCCTTTCACTTGTTCATCCATTCAATAGCATTATGACCAAGTCTCTGTGGGAAGCTCTGGGAAGCAAAACTAACAAGATAGTGGAGATGCCCACTTGCATGAAGCATGTGCTGGTGGGAGAGCTCGACAGGAACCACCCCGCTCCAGCCTTGGCGTCATCAGCTGTCCTTAGGTCTTGGCTCTGATGGAGATTGGACAAGGGCCAAGGGAATGCATGTGCTCAAGAGACCTGACGTAAGTCGAGATGCCTAGGAAGGTTTCTCTGTGCAGGTGACCTTTCAGCTGGGAATTGAGAGATCAGAAGCAGGTTAAAGGGTGGGAGGAAGACCAGTTAGTTGTGTTTGGGTCCGAGCACCCAGGCAGGCACTGAAATGACAAAGACCCTAGCTCGCCAAAGAAATGAGAGTAGATAGACCCAGGCTGCTGGCCCAGCAGACTCTGGAGAAAGGGCTAAGGTGAGACAAAAGAAGAGGCAGGGAGGGGCCAGGTCACAGGATGCTCTGCAGAATGCGGGATTTCAAACCTTACCCTAAGAATAGGTAAAAGCCACTGGGAGAGTTATCCCATGGATTCCACTGGTCTGTATTTGTTCACCTCCACTTTGACCAGCTCCCAGCTCAGTGGTTCGCAATTCATGAGAGCCTAATAATTATTGGTTGGATGGCGGAACCAAGTCACCCTAAAGAGGAAGACCCTGCAAGCAAAGCACATGACTACATGACTGTGCGTCTCACCTCCCTCTCTTCCCTTTTGCTACCCTCCCAGTCAAAGGCCGGAAAGCTGAGAAGTATAAAATCCACACAAAGAAGGAGCAGTTAGAAATGAGACACCGATCTAAGCCATTTCTCCCACTTCACAGTCCTTCCAAATTGTTCATCACTGGCTTCAGATGCCATTACCCTGACTTCTGAGACAGACAGACAAACAAAGCAACCTTGAAGACTCAGAAGAGGTAAGCATTTGCCAAAGGCCGAACTGCAAAGCCGCTGCTACTCTAAAAGTTGTTTCTTGGCCATTTGTCAAGAGCCAACTAGCCCCTGTGCCTTCCCTGCCTATCTGTAGGCTTAATTGTGTGAATTTGCTTTCCTTCGGCTCAAAGGAAGTAGGTACATGGGGCATTTCTCATGCTGCACAAAAATGAAAGTATACTGAAACCATCCTAACCTCAAACCGAACGTCAAAGCAGTTGGATTCCTCAGCGGCAACCGAATACTTTTTATAGAACGGGAAGTCAATAGAGAAATCATAAAAAATTAGAGTTGGGAAGGACCTCTGTGCTCACGAGGGCCAGGTCCCAGAAGCTGCAACAGATTTGTTCCCTGTGGTGAAGGGTCTAATGTTTGGTCCACTCAAGTTTTAAATATCTCTCCCAATAGCTCACCCCTGGGGAACGCCTCTCCACAGGGCCATAGATCTTGCTGTCAGGGCTTTTTTCCTGCTACTCAATCTCACTTTTCCTTACCTCCACTCCATCCCATTTGTCTTTGGCAATGATTTAGACAAGAGTGTGCTGACGTTTGAAAACAAAAAGCCCTGTCTTTGCCTTCAACTTTAGTTTCCAGACCCCTCTACCTACAGAAACTTCGAGATCTGGAAGGGAGAGAGGGAGGGAGGCAAGCCGACAAGCTGATGTTGGTTCTGGAAGAAGCCATTTCAAAGGGCCAAACCCCAAAACCCTGAGCCCCCAGGTGGTCACGAGGACAGGTCAACAATGCCTCGGAGTGTGCTGGTTACTCGGCCCGACTCTCGAAGGCAGAGGGGACGGTCACCGGGTTTTCTGGGCAGCCCGGAGTTTAACAGCCTCTCGGTGCCCCAGCTAGGACAGAAGGTGGCAGCAGAGCACCAGGCTCTGTGGGCCGAGTGGTCTTTCTGGATAACGCCAAGTCCCAATAATTCGGCACGTTTAACTGGACCGGCCAGAAAAGCTGTTCCTTGACCAAGCCTGAGCTGCGAATCAAGGCTCTGGCTGGTCTTTTAAGACAAACCCCAAACAGTCAGAATTCTGGGAGCACAGTCCATTCTCTCCCAAAAAAACATCCTGCAGCTAGAATTTAATCCAAAGAATAACTTCAGTCCTAAACAGGGATGTTTGGTCCAAGCTGATCTAAATGCATAAACTTGCCATCTGGTCTGGTGCGTTGTGTGCAAATTTTTGTGTTTAAAGACATTTGAGGTTAATGCATTTCTTTTCTTTATTCTTCCTAGCCCCGAGCTATTTACTTCTGCATTTGTCTCTGGTTTTCTGGTTCCCCATTCCCTTGATTTCTTACTTATTTTGTGGTGTTTGCATGCGGTCCTTCCAAAGCAGAGATCTAGAGAGTAAGCATTTCTGACTTCAGCTGGATTCCTGCTGGGGAACCAATTAAATGTCCTACCCACTAGGGAGAGTGTGATATTTTTTATTACTTTCTAATTTCGGGCCCTGAAATGGCTTCAGTGATCAGAACATTCTCCTGCTTAAGAACCTCAAGGAGTCAGTGGAACGATGCTTTTGATTTCTATTTCATTTATAACAGTCCATACTTGCCAAGTGTTCTCCAAGGATTTCCACGGGGCCTCAGTTTGTGGAAGTGGGGGAAAAAACAGGACAGAGAGAACAGCGTTGAAACTTTCTCCCTACTTCACCTTATCATTCTGGCAACTGCCAGCTACTTTGGGAAAGTCTTTCTTTGAGAAGTCAGTGAACTGAGAAAAAAGGAAGATTGAAGAATTAGAACAAAACAGCTTCACTGGGCTCTCAATCTGTTGAAATTACAATCGCAAATCACAGCCATGCCTCTTCCTCATTACCACCAGTCTGATAGTTGGGCCTCCTAAATGCTCATTAAGGCAAAAAGGAGAGTTGGGTTTATTTCTAAATAAATTCACAGGAACCTCTACCCAAGGCTCTCACTGCTGTTTGTTCCATGCCTCTTTCTCTTCTTTAAAGAGTTAGCATGAAATGGAAAGGCTTGAAAAAAAGATGGGGGCCGGGGTCCAAATCGGTTCTAATGAGGAAGAAGGAAATAAAAGTACAAATCTCCCTGAATGTCGGAATTTTTATTTATTTATCTTTGCAACAAGGAAGGACGCCTTAAAATCCTGAATTGCTATCGGATAAAACCAAATCCTAACAGCCCAGCAAAACAGCTAAAAGCCCAAATTATGAGCCGTTCCAACTCCTTCCCACTTGCCACGGGGGTCTTGGCTGAGGTTTTTTTTAAGCCTTTTTTCTTTTTCTTTATTTTTTCTTTTTTTTTCCTGGCTTGCTTGCTTAGCCAGGAGGTAATTCTAAATGTTTATCTGAAGTATCTCCCTGATATTCTGAGGGGAATTTTCTCTCGAGCAAAAACTCCCCTGAAAACAGGGGCTTGTTTCAGTTCCCATTAAACAATGCTCAGTGTTGAGTCTTTTACTAGTGAATGGTTTCTTTTAGTGAGACTGACAACAAAAACTGACATATATAACCACGCTTAGCAACAACTTTTGTGAAAAGTGATTCAAAACTTAACATTTATAATTTTATAATAAGCTACCATATTTGCTATTATATGATACTCTGGTAAAACCATCTTTCCTACTTTTAAATAGAAGCCCCATGAGAGCAAAAACGTTTATCTTTATTGTTTATAGTCCCATTAAGTACCACTTTATCATATGATTCAAAATTCAACAATATAATTTAGCAGTCAGTATTTATTTATTTAAAGAAAGGGTAAGTGTTTCTTCAGAGTTTTCTAAATTTAAATTCACAAACCAAGCCACCTTCTTTCCTTCCTTCCTTCCCTCCTTCCTTCCTTCCTTTCAAACCCAGTGACTGAATGTTCTTGGGTTTAAAAAAGTCTATAAAAATTCAATTTCCCTTCAGGAATAAAGAGTCGTAGATTATTTGAAATGACAAACTACCTTCCTTAGGGAGAAGACTCTACGTAACTTTGACTAAAAACGCACTGTTCCAGATCAAAATATAGTCCAGGTCTACACTGGCAAAGAGAATCGAACCAATTATACAACAAGTGGAAGCAGCATAAACACATGAATGGAGGAATACACAGGCAGACATAACGCAGAACCAGAATACTCAAAGCACCCAGTTAACCGAGGCACTGAACTGCCTGGACGACTGTCTCAGTTCTCCATCAGACTTGGCTACAACCGAGTAAACACTCATTGTTCAACAGTCTCCCCACCTCCTGCGAAAGAACAGATTGCTAGCCTCTGGGAAGTAGCACTATTTCAATCAACCAATTTGGCATGTTGTGTTTTACAGTTATCAAAATTAACACAGAATCCAAACAAAAAACACGGCCGGTGTGGAACTAGATACAGAGGGCACTGTCACCTGATTCCTCGAAATCTGTTCATTATCAAAATTAGCTGCCTTGTTTGTCCTACTCCCATTTTTGAATGCACACTATTAATTAAGCAACCCGTCATTATGTGCTGGTAATGACCAACTTTTCCAGGATTCTCCTTTTAAATACAGAATTTGATAGGAGTCCCAAAGCTGGGAGCCGATGGGGAGGTGAAGCAGGCCGGCCGGTCGAGGAGGCGGCGGCGATTTGCAGGTAGGACTCAGTATTGCTTCCAGCTTCGCTCGATTGCTAGAGCAGGGACCGTGCATGGAAACAGTGCCAGTTTGTTGCTTGCATTGAGCAAGGCTAAATTTTTCCAGGCTTTGCCGGGGAATTTTCTTCACAATACGTATCTGCATGAATTATGAAGCTGACTTCTAACCAGATGTCGGGCGCTCTGCCCTTCCTGTTCGCTCAAAGTGCATCCGTGTTTAACTCATCGTGCCCCTCGCGTTTGTCTCATTTTTCAACCTATTCTCAGTTAGGGGTTAAAAAGGAATGGGGGCTTCTTTTTAAGTCACTTTAATTTTGCACAGTTTCAGTGAACAGATCCACGAAACTCCGAAGAGAATGTTGACAGAACTGAAGTGGGGGAGAGAAGCGAGGAGAGGGGATAAAGCAAGGCAGATGATAAAATAATAATAATAATAATAATAATAATAATAATAATAATAATAATTAACGATGTATTTTCCCAAAGAGGCTTCTGGCCACCTAAACTAAAACCATCACTTGGGGCATTCTAGTCGCAGATGCTTCCTGGGGGCGCGCTATCTTCAGGAAACACATCCCATGAAAGCCTTTGCAGGAAGCCAACTCAATGTTAGAGGGAGACACAGCAGAGTCTTAAAATTCTGTCTTTCACAGCCTGACTTGTCACTTGAACATTCTGATTGAAAATTTCCTCCATCATCCTTAACATATACAATTTTCCAAGACAAAGAAAGACATTTTAGAGCCTCTGTGTGCCCATAAAATTCTGTCTCAGAGATTTTATTAATAATCATAAAAACATCAGAATCATTTTGGAAAGAGAGAGACGATTTTCTCCTAACAGCGTGTTTAAATTGTCTGCGACTAATGTTAAAATGAAAAGGGGGTTAACTCGAGACTGATGACTGATGACTTCCCTGCGTCCCTACATTCACCATGGAGAACTTGCCAGCTGGAAGTCAACACAAGTCAGCTTGGTTGGAAGCAGGCACCGACTATGCCTGAAGCCAGAAGCAGGTCCACATAGAAGGGTTGTGCATTTATCCATGGAGGGCATGGGTGGGACTAGGGGCTCAGCATTACGTATCTTTCATGGAATAAAAATATGTTCCTTGGGACCCTGAGAAGTCTAGAATGAAGTGCTTAAAATGACTATCTGACTGTTCCCCAGCCAGCTCTAAGCATTGGCCCAAGAGCGCTCGCTTCTTGAGTATCAGTTAGAAGCAACCAAAATAGCGAACAGTGAGGGCTGGCTGAGTGGCTCAGTTGGTTAAGAGCTCGCTCAAGAGTTTGAGCTCTGAGCAACAGCGGTTCGAGTCAGCCCGAGCTGAGCAGCCGTGAGCTGCCAACAGGTGGCGGGATAGCTCAGCTAAAAAAAAAAAAAATAGCGAACAGTGAAATGATCCCTGCACAGGGCTTTGTAGGGTGGTCTCCTTGACTCACCTTTCAGAGGAGGGTGACCTTGTGATCATGATCCTTCTTTCCCCAAGCGCTCTCACTTTTCCCCTTCACATCATACTGTAAACCCTGAAGTCAGGCAAAACTGTGATCAGAGAAATTCAAAACTCTGATGACCAAAAGTTTGTGAGAAATTTTGAGTGCTGCACAAGGCAATGGCCCCACCACTAGGAGAGTTGTTGAGAAGCAAACCAATGATCTTATATATATCCCACCAGTATCCAGGCAGCAAGGGGTAGCTGTGAGGGTATGGATTCTGGAGTCAGTGAGGTTGAACTCTTATATCTCTTCTGTTACTTCCAGTTACTCAACCTCTCTGCACCTCAGTTGCCTCATCTGCAAGACATAGGATGATAACATCTATTTTAATGGATTATTGGGCTTTTAGAAATCCGTGCACGGAAAGCACCTGACACTGAGCCTGGTATCTAGTCAGCCCTCAGAATAAGCTATTGTCTTCTCTTAATCACAACCAAGAAGTGTTTTGTGATTACTTCCTGTAACAAAAATGGTTCACCACACTGGCTGAAAGGCAACATAATATGGGGAAATGCATATTCCCAGGTACTTTCAGGAATGGATCCAGAAATCTTCCCCAGGTCAGTCTAATGCAGCCCAGCTGACCTAGGACCACAGACCAATGTTCCGCCCTATTACTACAAAGGATGAAGATGACGCATTAATGCAGCCCCTGTCTTCAAAAGGTTTATTGCCTGGTTGTGAAGACCAATACACATAAACTATCAGCATCAAGTATTCACAAACAATGTGAGATCGGGTAGCATTGAGGAGTAACTTATGTAGCATCGTCAACGTACTCTGAAACATTTCAGAGAAAGGAGAATCCTGTTAATTGGAGTACAGCAGGAAGACCCGAGAACATTGTGAACTCTATCATGGTCTTCTACGGTGGAGATTCACAACAACTGATTGCAAAAGTTTGCATGCATATGCACATCTATTTTTGGTGAGAGGAGTAGTTTTGATTATCTTCTCGAAGTGGTCCCTGATCTCCCAAAGTTTAATATTGTAATGCCAATGGTTGACACTACTGAATACTTACCATCTGTCACATTGTCCCCAACATTTTACTTACATTATCTCATGTAACCCTCACAAAACCCCTTGGAATAGGTACCATTATTATCTCCATTTTACAGATAGAAGAGGAAATGGAGGCCCAAAGAAAATAAACATTTCATCCATGGTTACCCAGTATACTAGATTGAATGTTTGTCCCTCCCCCGACACCCGACACCCCCCCAAAAAAAATTCATATGTTGAAGCCCTAACTCAATATGATTTTGTACTTTGGAGGTGGAGCCTTTGTGAGGTGATTCCGTTTAGATGACGTAATGAGGGTGGTGTTCTCATGATGGGATTAGCGCCTTGATAAGAAAAGGAAGATAGAGCTGTCTCTCTCTCTCTCTCCACATGCACACACAAGGAAAGGCTATGGAATTAGATGTGAGAAGGCAGCTATCTACAAGGCAGGAAGAGAGCCCTCACCAGAACCTGAACCTGCTGTCAACTTGATCTTAGACTTCCAGAGCTAGCTTCCAGAACTGTGAGAAATAAATGTGTGTTGTTTAAGCTCCCCAGTCCGTGGTATTTTGTTGTAGACGCCCGAGCTGACTGAGACACCCAGCTAGTGAATGGCGGGGCTGCTTCACCCCCTGGCTCCAAGGCTTATGCCCTTACTGACTCTACTTTAATGCAACATACTTTCTTTTGACACTTGCTCCATTTTTAGGACCATCTGAATCTTAGGACTCAGAGTTGGAAGAGGAAGGTGGGACGGACCAAGAGCCACTCCCATTCTTTGAGAACGAACCCTCTTTGAGGAAACACAGCCAGACTGGTTGCACTCATATCCTTGAGTCAGGATTCATTCATTCAAGTACAGAGAGATTTATACTCAAAAGTTACACAATACTTCTCCCAACAAAAGTTTCCAGATTATCCTGTGTCCCCTGAGCCATGATCACAAGGTCAGGTAAGGAAATAAATATATTCATTTGGACAAGTAATTACTACGAAAGTCTGATTGTAAAGTGAAGTGTTTCACTTAAAACTTCCTCCATAGAATATAAGTCTTGACAAAGTTTCTCATTCCTGACACTTTCTCAATTACTTTATTTTGAAAATCAAAGAAGTGTTTGGGGAAGACATTAGCCTGAAGTGACCTCAACCAAAGATAGTTGGAGAGGAGAGCTGAGGCTTATAAATATCACCTGATAATATCAAATGAAAAAGAGAGGTAAAAATATTTAACACAGATTTCGTTGTTATTTCTGAAGACATGACTTCATCATTAAAAGTATTTAAGGTATTTTAAGCAATTTTTTTAAAGCTTGCTTTTTAAAAAAGGACATTGTAAGTAGTGACCTTGTGGAGATCATAAATATCCACCTATAGGACAATTGAAAGAACCTCTTGGGTCTTACAATAAAATTTTTAGTAACAGCGTCTTACATGGATTCAAAGGGCTGTGTCTTGAACAATTTAGAAGTGCAGGTGATATGCAATGAAGAACTGTGTTTGATGATTCAAGAATAGCTTCAGTGACAAAAGCAAATGATAAAGGAGCACTGGAAGAGTCTGAATACAATTATTTCATTAACCTAAACTTTTTTTTAAAGACTGTGGAAAATGATACTTCTAAATGTTTATGCTGTTTTATATAACATGCAATGTATGAAAACAAATTGATTCACTAAATATGGAAGTAAACATCTTACTGTTTCATAAAAGCTCACATATTCAACTTGGTTTTCACTTTGGGAAGGGAGACATTGCCTCATTTTTGGGTCTGCCTTGTGCTCAGACCTATGCTCAGTTGAAGCACCTACTGTTTTTAAGACTCTGTGTGAATCACTGTGAGTAATACACGGAGCACATGTTTCTGGCCCTTGGAGAGTGGATGTTCTCCAGGGGGACATCAGACAGAAGCAGGAGAAGCAGCTACCACATAATTCAGTGTAATTTGGCTCCAGGTAAGTGGTTCAGATGATGTGCTGAAAGGAGGCAGGACGAGGTTTGAGGGATGCTTCCAACTGACCTTGAAACTCAAATCAGATGTGCCACTCTCTACTGAAAGATTAAAGATCAACATCCCTAACGTGGTTTCCAGGGCTGCCAGGGTCTGGACATCTCCCTCCAGCCACCCCCATCTCTGGCTTCCCCTCTTCTTCTGTTGATCCCCCTGCCCTAACCACGCCTTGGGCACCCTCACCCACACCTCCAGCTTTAGCTCTCCGGCTAGCCTCCTCTACCCTGGACCACGCCTTGCCTCTGTGCCTGCTGTCCTCTCTGCCTGTCTCTCTGTCTTTGCAACATGCCCTTTCCTCTCCTCTTCCCTCACAAATTCCCTCCCATTCTTCAAATTTTAGCTCAATCCTCACGTCCCCTGGGAACCATTCCTAGACCCCAGTTTTGGTCAGGTTCCTTTGCTTCAGCTCTCACAAAACCGTGGTTCTTTCCTTTAAAGTATTTCTCTTTGTTTATGTTCAAGGATCCATTAGTATCTTTGTTGATTGATGTGTGTCTCTCCTTTCATGCTATAAGCCTGTTGAGAGCAGTCTTCATTCTTTTCGACTCATCACTGTATTCCCAAGGCCTGACCCAATGTAGGTATGCAATAAATAGCTGTTGAGTGAATCGCTAATTAATTGAATGTGTATTTGCTACAACATTTAGCCTTAAGCTTGTTATTACTATCCTTATTATATAACAATAGCTAAGATCTAATAGCATTGCTGTAAGTCAAGTATTTTATCTGTATTAGCTCATTTAATCCTCACAAAATCCTATGATGTAAGTTCTGTTGTTATTATTACCCTTGTTTTTCATATGAAGAATCTGGGGCTCAGAAGAGAAGTTAAGTGATTTCATCAAGGCTGCAGACACAGCTGGTGTGTGAAAGAGCTGGTTTGTCTGACTCTAGAGTATTGTATTATATTATATTGTATTATATTATATTATATTAATCTCATCTATGACACTCATTTGGAGTCTACACATACGATCTGGTGTGAGATCTACTACCTCTAAAAAGCTTTCAAACATGCCTCTCATCTTCACCCTCTGACCTTACCCCACCATTTGGTAATTAACTTCCTGGTTGGTGGAGTCATTCTTATTATTTATAAACATATCTAATATACCTTGTTATAGTACTTCTTTATTGAGACTAGATTAGAAGTCACCCCCACCACCCTCCAGGGCAGAAAATATACCTTCTAAAATTTTTTTTTTAATTACAGTATAGTTGACATATGATACTGTATTAGTTTTAAGTATACAATACAGTTATTCAACCTTTATGTACCTTATGATGTGGTCCTCACGATAAGTCTAGTAACCATCTGTCATCATACAAAGTTATCATGATATTGGCTGTTATTTCCTATGCTGTACATTACATCCCTGTCACTCATTTATTTTATAACTAAAAGTCTGTACCTTTGATTTCCCTTCAATTTTTTCACCCATCTCCCCGAAGAGGCAGAAGAAGCTTCTATCCGACTCATGATATCTGGCAAGTGCGGGACACACAGTGGGGACTCGCCCATTACTCCTTTATTGATTGATGACATCACAGGGATTTCTTTAGGAGCAGCAACTCAGAATTGAAGCATAAACCAGGGCTAAATCTTGTGTGCCTTTGATGTTACTGCTTTCTCCAGAACCTGATCAACATTTTGTCTCCAGTGGGTAATATTTCTTTCAAAAAAATCTCATATGCTCCCTTCATCCCATTAGCAAATATTCACTGGGGACTAGTTGCTGGCCAGGTCCCCCACCTCTGTCATCCACCCGCACTTGTTGGCTGTAGAAAAAGACACTGGACCAGATGGCCTTCATGCCTGCCCTCCATTTGGGTACCTGAGTGGCTTCACTAGCTCACTCAGCCCACTGAGCAACTCTGTAGGAAGCCCTGCCTTAGTTAACGCCACCAAAGCACTGAGTAACTGCAACACATTAGCTTTCCAACCCCATTCTCAGATGCCTCCCCAAGACATAAGGAAAACCAAGGAACAGGGCTCCTTTGGAACTACAGAGGTTTCACATGAGATCAAAACAGCAGCGGAACTTCTTAATTGTAAAACAATAGATCAAGAGAGGAAGAATCAAATAAGAAATGGTAAATATTCAATAAAGAGCACGATTAGAGTTCTTGGGCAGGAAAAATCTACAGCTATCTTTATACCAGCTTAAATTAGGCAGAAGCTCTAACCACAAGGATAAAATGATAATAATGGATGCGTTATTTCTAGTGGGACTTGCACTGCTATTTGGCCAAATTATTCATGATATTTCACCCATTGCATAAGAAGCTTCTTCAGAGGAAAGAAATAACAGTTTGTCTTCTTGAGATCAGAACAAAGGGCCTCGATGCTCTCCAGAAGCTCGCCCATCATTAGGAGGAGAAAGAATCTGCCCATTAGCAGGAAATCCCTTTAGAAACCTTGAATATCTCCCCAAATAATCCTTCAATAAACTGTAAATGCCCACAAGGAAGTAGATACAGAGGCCATAGGCCTTTCTATAGAGGAAAGAAATAACATGTAGTTCGCACAGGCCAAAGAAACATAACCTCCAGTCTATGGTGACATGTGCGCACGTGTGTGTGTGTGTGTGTGTGTGTGTGTGTGTGTGTGCATGTATGCACTATAACTATAAAATGGAAAAAAGGAATATATCCCCAAGTTTGCTTTCCTAAATGCCCTGTAGTATAAAGGACTAGATTTGGCTGAGAATGATAGAAAACCCCAAATAGCAATGGACCGAACAAGTGCGCTTGTCTTCCCTGAACCAGAAGAACCTGGACAATGATAATGTCTCTGTGTGGCTATGGGTCTGAGCAAGGGAAGCTGTCAACTGAATGGTCTTCTTCCGGCCCTGGCTTCTTGACAAAGCACATCCCTCTCCCTCCGCACTGGGGCCTCCAAGGCTAGGAAGCCCATTAAGTTGATTCACTTTTAAAGTTTAAACTGCTCTCTTTCCCTTGTAACACATTCTCATTAGATCTTGGATCGCCTGGGAAACCCCACACAGTACTGCAGTACTACAAAGGAGGGACTATTTTTGGAAATTTTGGATAGCAAGGAAGGGGATGGGAGACAGAATTTGGGGCTGACAAGCCACCCAGTGGCCCACCAATCACCCCGTGATGTAAAGTTATCTGTTTGGGTCAGCTAGAAAGCCAGACCCGGGAACTGCCAATATTATAACTAGGCTGGTGGTAAACAAATCTTGTCCTTATGATTGTATTTCCTATGTAAATACTTTCCATCCAAAGAATCAGGGGCTGCAACTTGAGTTCTAGACGGTCTAGCTCTAACTAGGGTTTTCTTCTTTGTGTATTTCAAATATTTAACACTTGGAGAAGCCATCAGATGAATGCATCTGATTAACAGCTTTCCTGTCTAAACCTGACTTCCAAGCATAATATTCTAGCTTGATCTTTCCTCTCTCTGGGCCTCAGTTTCCTCTTTTGTAAAATGAAGCAGGTGATATTAGAACTCTTCCAACTTGGAGGTTGTATGCGTCTTCACTTACAGACAGGGTAGGATCACTGAGTGGTTTCTAAGGACAGGAGGAGAGAGTTGCCTCTGCCACTTACCAACTATTTACACCTGGGAAACATACCGCTAACCCTAAATCTCGGGTTCTAATCTATAAATGAGGAATGGTGACAGCACTTACTGGTGGGGATCTCCCAGGGCTAAATGATCAGATTAAGCACTTAGCACAGTGTGTCTGACATATGATATGTGTGCAGTGGGTGTTAGTCACTGTAGCACTGATGACCTCAAGTTTCCCTGAAATGCATCCTTCGGGCAGATTATCACACCCACCTCCC
Source organism: Hipposideros armiger (assembly GCF_001890085.2). Lineage (NCBI taxonomy): Eukaryota > Metazoa > Chordata > Mammalia > Chiroptera > Hipposideridae > Hipposideros > Hipposideros armiger. The sequence continues at coordinate 3,220,217 of NW_017731455.1, read as the reverse complement.
AACACCATAGGACACGCACGCAGACTGACTTGTCATCTTTGATAAATGTTGCTTTTATTAATTAACGCTGTGTGAGGGGAAAGCCAAGGCAAAGGGAAGGAGGGAATAGGAGAGAGGGCGCCTGAGCTGTGAAAAATTCCTGAGTTATTTTCTAAATAACTTGGCTTGGCAAAAAGAAAGGGGGGGAGAAATCCCTTCTCAAGCACATATCCTGTTAATTTTCAAACCCAAGTGTGTATTTCAATGGAAATTTAATCCATATGTTTCTAATTCTTTTGTACTTAACCTATCAAAGCATTGTTTGAAAATAATTATTTGATGTCCAATAAACAGCCTTTCCTGTTGATTTTCCCATGCAGCCACCTGGGTGATAGTTGCCTCAAAGGCAAATGGCCCCAGATGAGACTCAGGTGCCTCCTGCCTACATACAGTACTGTGGACTGAGCAGCCAACCTCATGACCCTCTCCTCCTGGCTAAAGGTGATTGGACTGGGGTGAATAGCTGTCCTGGGGTGGCCATCCGTGGGCATACCGGTCACTTCTGAATGCAGGTTGACTGAAAAGATGAGCTTATCTATCACCAAAAAGAGCCCCAATCTCTCTCTTTGGCATTTGAACAAAGTGAGACAGGATGAAGGTGCCAGTGAACTGTGGCTCCAAGCACTGCATAGTCACGTAAACACTGGGCTAGGGCCATTACGAGCTGTTTCAGTGTGTTCCCTCAGCAGTAGACCCTTGAGTTTATTTGGGAGGTGGTCCCAGAAAACGCTGATAAGGGAATGGGAAATAGAGAATGAAAAGGAGCAAGCCAGTCCGGCACATTTCCATGGAGGGCAATTGGAGTTTTATCTTGCTGGGGAAGTCAGTGAGCCAGGGTGGAACGTGGGCCTCAGGCTCTTGGCCAAGGGGAGAGGGAGCTGGGGGATTTATCCTCCAACTCCTGTCAGTCATTGGCTGAGAACTGCTCCCGGGGGTGTAGATGCCTTCATACTTCCCGTCTGCCCTGTAACAAAGAGTTATAGGTGCTGGCAGTTAAAACATAGACTGTTGGGCCTGCAAGTGTTAAGTGCTGAGGGTGACTGTGCAGGGCAGATGGCATCACTACATGGGCAATCGCGCAGGCTGACCCTATGGTAGTCAGAGAGATAGAGAGACAATAGAACAGGTAGGCAGCAGCGAAGGCATGGAGCACAGGATGCGGGAGAGGCTGTGTGGAAGAAAGAGTGGGGGAGCAGGCATGGTCTCAGGCCAGGTCATCACAATGGGTTTCCGTGCCAAACCCACAAAACTGCTTATATCCAAAGGCAGTGGTCAGACGCTAAGGCTATATAATGCGTCATGAGACTGAACTCTAGAGAGATCCTCTTGGAATGTGGTGGATGGATCTCGAGCACATTGTGGGAGGAGCAGTACAACTATAGCCAGAAGGTCAGTTAGATGCATAACGCATTGTACCAGGGGTGATAATGATGAGGCTGATTGAGCTTATGGCTTAGGGAGGGAGAGGTGATGATTGGGAAAGATATTCGGAGGGTAGAATTTTTCAGGACTTAACTTTGGGGAGTGGAAAGAGAAAAGAGATAGCATTAACAGAGAAAGCTCATAGGGTGACCCATAGGGTGCAATTCAGTAGTAATTGCAAGAGTCCTCCTGGCCTCCCATTGTGGAAATGGAAGATCTAGTCCATTTTTTTTATCCAGAAACGCAGTGGTTATATGCAGAGCCCCTACTTGGTTCTCAGAGCTCAGCTGAGGGATAAAGGATGCTGAGGAGAGTATCAGGGAGAGGAAGGAGGGAAGCAGGATGCTGAGTGTGGAAGTGTCCATCCCACCTGTGCCCTGCTATCCAAACTCCCTAACTTTCTGTTCAGGACCCTCCAAAGACTGATGCCAATCTGATGCATCAACCCCTCTCCTATACGTATATTGTGCTCCAAAGTAGGCACATTGCTTTTCCATTTCGTGCCTCTGCTCAGGCCATTCCAACCATCCCAAAAGCCTTCCATATCTTCCAAGTTCCAACACCCCACCACCCTCTTCCATGAAGTCAGGCAAATAGCCTCCAAAAAACAAAAGGCTTCCAGAAAACATAACCGTGGCTCTCCTGAGTAGCCTAGGAAGTATGGTGAAACAGGAAAAGCTCTCTGCTCCCAAGGCCTAAGAAGTAAGAAGCAGGAAGCTGGAGACACAGTAGGTAGCACGTGCTGGGAAAGCCTCTATTCAAAGTGCCAGAAGAGACTATCTGACCACCCTCTGCCTGGCCCTACATGGATAAGAGGACAGACAGAGGAAGGAGCCCACCCCCTCAGCTTCCACATGGGCGGTGGGCACCTGGACTTATATCTTTGCCAAGATTTCACATAATGGTGGATGGGGAAGGAGGTAATTTCCCATAAGAAACTCAAGGTGCTGTAGGCAACCAGAAAACAAATGTCTCCTGCGGTGGGGAACAGGCTAGTAGTTAGGTCTGACCAGAGGACTTCAGGGGGCCAGTGGCCACCACTTGTCCATGTCTCACTGTGAAGCAATGCATGATGGGTGCACTGCAGGGGGCCCTGAGGCCCCCCTGTGGGTTGGAGTGGAGTCTGCAAGGGGGTGTTTTCTTGAGTGTTTCTAACCTTGCTGCGGGTATAGTCTTTGGCTTATACTGACTGGGATCTTTCCTGGAGAGATCACACAGATAACCTGTTCTTCCCCAGTACAGGTTATTCAAGGTAAGAGGGAAGTAGAATTGAATACAGAAGTAAAGGTTACAGAGTTCATAGTCCTAGTCTTCTGCCACCATCTAGTTCTATGGCTTAAGGCAAGTCTCAGCTCCTATAGAAAATAGGCATGCCAAGTCACACACCTGATTTACCAGGGTAGAAATAAGTCCATTGCAAATGCGGTTGCAAAAACATCATACCAATAGATCTGGCTATTGCTATTAGAGGCACCCCATCAGCAATTACCCACATTTGTGTGTGATTATAACTAACCTCTCCCACAGCACTCTTGCAAAAAAAAAATGTGTGTATGTATGTATATACACACAGACACATGTACATACATACATGTACAAACATGCACATAACATCAGGCTTTTGCATAACCACGGATGTGCTTGGGTTTCAACTGAAAAGTATCCAGCCCTCCAAATGTCTCCCCGGGGGCACAATCTGTAGAGGAGTAAGGCTGAAAGTTTTATCACTCTTCCTGTAGCAACCTAAATTTCTTTGGGCCTCTCCCAAGTCAAGTAAAACAGTCAGAGTAAAATGCTGGCTCAGCATTTCAGTTTCTGTGAGGACATGTGCCAACACGATATGGATCACGGACACAGGGGAGTTTTCAAACCAATAATGCAAATGAAAATAAAATAAGTTTGGGCAAGCAGCCTGCTATGTCAATACGACGTTCAGTGTTATGAGCTACCTTGCCCTGAAAATTATTGCCCCTAGAGGTAGTTTCTAGAAAACCTAAAATTGCTCTCCTAACTTGGAGATTTTAATCCTTGATGCTGAAATCTACCAGTTGCCAACATTTTCAGTGGGGCTTCTTCCAACCTTCATCTGAATGTTAATTGCGGTCCTCCTTGTTTTTATCTCACTTTCCCCTCCACATTTCTACCATGTCTGTTTTACTTCCCTGGCATAGATTTCAGTGTCTGGGTAGAAACACTTGTTCTCTGTCAGTGATTTCTAAACATGTTGGAACTCTTTCCAAATTGTAAAATATCATCTCGCTCCCAACTCCAGTCCACCTTTCTGGGTGCAGCAGTTACAAAGCAGGTTTTGTGAAGGGAAGTGGGCAAAGACAAATAATTAGGCCCTAAATCCATTTACTTTAAAAGCAAACCTGAGAGGAAAGTTCTCTTGGCCTGAAAATTGAAAAGTAATTAATTTGGGTTGTAACAGATGAGGGGATGACATGAGCAGTTGTGAGTTCTGGTTCTCTGGGTTGGCTGGCTCATCCCCTGCTTAGATGATATCATGATCTGATCATTGTTCCCACATAAATGGGGTGGGGTGGGGGCAGGTACATCGGGGGCTCAGAGATCCTGGGCAAGGTATGTGCTTGGGGGGTGCTGGGAGGACATGGCTGGGCAGCTGGGCAGGTGGTTGGATAGAGTAGCAGGAGAGGTGATGACAATACAGGTGGATTGCTTGAGCTGCCCTTTAGGGAGGATCTAGGCAAAAACGGGAAGAGGGAGTGTCACTCTGCGTGGCCCACAGAGGAACAGGGTAGGACAAAGGCTCCAGAGGAGCTGGGAGGAGGCAAGGAGCCATTTCTGCTCTACTCTGGGAGGAGCTGGCTGAGTTTTACAAGGGACTCTCAGGTGGCCTGTGAGAGAGAATAACTACCTTTGCTACGACTGCAATTAATTTCTTTTTGTTGGTTTTACTTGAGAACCAAGAGTGGTATCAGGAAGAACCATGGTCAGAAGGGAGAAACTTTCTAAGCTCCTCAACAGACTGGGAAAAAACCTAAGGTGAGCAGCTCTAGCTGGGTGGTCACTGAGTGTAGCATCAGGGGAGCCTAATATTGTCACGATGTAAGAGGGTGGGCACGTCAATATCCCATCGGGACAAAAAGACTGTGCCCAGCCCATCAAAAGTGCACCAAATCAACCACTGACATTGTGGCCTAAGCAACACAGTGTTGGTAGAGTTTGGGGCATCTACCTTTTCTGGAATTACCCTACCTCAATCCCTTACTAACTACATTTGCTTTGACAAGTTCCTTCATCCTCAACCTTACAATGGGGTTGATAATAGCATCTACCTCATAGGGCTGTTTGAGGACTAAATAACAGTGTGAAATGCTTAGGACAACCACCAAGTCATTGCTCAGTAAATATCAGTTGCTACCACTTACTCTGAAGCAGTATAAACAATGCCAAAGTTTATTCCTGAGAAAAAAAAATTCAAACAGAGGCTGACCAGAGGTCCTGTCTTTCGATGCGACCCACCAGCACCACCTCCCGTCTACCTGTTTCTCCTTTCTTTCCCCTCTATACTATTGTTCTCGTTCTATACTTTTTATCAGTTGTGTGAAAAAAGTCAAATCAGCTTTTCCTGCGACTTAACTCATCCAAAAAGATCAACTGGAAGATCACAGGTTACAAAAACCCATGGATATGTTAAACATAAATGAAGAACTGTTTCCCCACTCAATACCCACCGTTTAATGTGACTCAATACAGGTATGTGTCCAGAACTTTCCAGGTATTACTTTATTTCATCCTTTAAAAAATTTGCAAGATAAGTATTATTATTCCTATTTCTCACAGAGAGAGGAGAAGGGAGGAGGAGTGAGGAGAAGGAAGGGAAAGAGGCAGAAAAAGAGGAGAAAAAAAAAGGAAGGAGAGGGGAGGAGAAGGGGGAGAAGAGAAGATAAAAGACCTGAATAGGCTTGTTTTTTTCGCCTCCATAAACCCCGTCACACAGAGGGTCCATGTCGGAGCAATTCTGAGTGGGCTTAGTAAGAGGCCTGATCATCCCCACCAGCACCCCCCTCCAAAAAAAAAAAAAACCTAGAGAGAGATAAGCTTCCTTCTCCTTCTGCACGAGCCAATCAAGAGACACCTTCATGGTAAGATTTCTCTGACTATCCTTAAAGACACAGAATCTGCCTCCCTCCTGCTCCCCTATGCCTTGTCCATGAATCCTATGATGATAATGATAAGTTGTGTTGTAACCTCACCTGGAAGGACCCTAAGCTCCTTTGAAAAAGTGTCCCCAGCACCTGGACAGCACGTAGCATATGGAAGTTGGGCAGTACAGAATTGAAGGAAGGCGATGTTCTTGTTCTTCTATACCTCATGGGTGTCCAAATAAAACAAAACATGACTAAATCTCAAGCCTTCTTTATTCCCTTCACTTGGAATCCTAAAAGTAATAGTGGCAGTGTCTTTTGTGAGTAAAGGATCTATAATCCCAATGGTAAGAAGTCAAAAGAGAGTGACAAAGATGCTACTACTCAACATGGTTCTGGAGGTGATAGCTTATGCCCATAGACAAGGAAAAGACAAGATGCTTGGGGACTGGAAAAGAAGAGGCAAACTGGCCACATTTAACCAAAAAATCCAAGGAATCTGCAAACCATTAGCACTAATAGGAGAGGGTGTCAGGATTGGAGAAAAAAATCAATCTCCTAAAACTAATGGCATTTCTATTCACCAACAATAGCCAACTTAAGAAATATAATAGAAAGAGCAGAAAGGAAGAGGAGGATGAAGGGAAGAAAGAGAATAGGCAGACACATGAGGGAGGAAGCAAAATGTGTTTCTAGTTAAATACCTCATTGTCTTTGGAATGGTGTGGAGGACTATGGAAAGTTTTGACCAAGGCAAGCACAGGGCCCCTTGGCCATATTTCATCCTAAAACAAGGAAGATTTCCCTACCCAGAGAGAACTGTATAGAGGTCTTCAAGTTGAGTAGTGGACACTCAGTAAGTAAGGAATGAACTAGAAAGTTCTCTGATTCCCTCCAATCCTGAGACCAGTTTAGGATAAATACCCCATTTTTTATTCAGGAGGAAGGCTATATACCCACCATCACCTTGTTTGGGAGCTGTGGTAGGCAACCTGCAAGATGGCTCCCAAGCATCCCTGCCTCCTGGTTCTCATGCCCTTTAATAACCCCCTGCCCAATATTGTGGACTGGATTTACCAGCTTGTCTCTAACAAACAGGATATAGCAGAAGTGATGAGATGTCACTTCCAACATTAGGCTGTAAAAAGACTGTGGCTTCAATCTTGGGTGTCCTTTCTCACTTTCACACTTGCTAGCTCTACGAGAAGGCAGCTGCCAGGTTGTAAAGTGGAAAGGTCTGCATGACAAAAACAAAAATAGACAGGCTTCTGGCCAATAGCTAGCAAGGAATTGAGACCTTGAGTCCAACAGCCCATGAGAAGCTGAATCCGGTCACCAGTCACATGAGTGAGCTTAGAAGCAACTCCTCCCCCATCGGGCCTTGAACTCAGGTAAGAGTGCAGCCCTGGCTGGCGGTTTGACTCCAGCTTCATGGCAAACCATAATTCAGAGGCACCAGGCTAAGCAGCATCCAGATTCCAGACCCATAGAAATTGTGAGAAAATAAATGTTTGATGCTTTAAAGTGCTGCATTTGAGGTAATGTGTTACGCAGCACTAGATAACTAATACAGGAGTCTTTTTCATATGTAGCTCACACTCCGAATTTGTGCTTCTGGTCACTAGCCAATACTTTTTACAAAGATTTCTAAAGTTCAAAACTCTTAGAGTCCCTTCTTATGACAGTCACAATTCCTTTGGATTCTGGACTTCACCCTCCTCTTATATCTAAATTGGTTGAAAATAGGAAGATGGTGCTACAAAGTCTGGCTTAGCTGGGAGGCATATACACTTGTCTTAGTTTGACCTCCACTCAGAAAACTAGTTGACCAGCTGGCATGTTCCACTTGCGTGTACTCTAGCCACACAGATACAACTGTTAAAAGCACCAACCAGTATTGCCACCTGAGATTAACCATGACGCTGGGGCAGAACTCAGAAATCAAGTCATGGCCATGGGTTTAGGATTCACCATTATTCCACTCAGTGGTACTGAGGTTCCACTGACAACCTGGTGCTAAAGCAAGCATTTGGCCATGCTGAATATTTCAGTTCCCCTCAGCCTGGGCTGTGTAATGCTGTGTTCTCAGCCTGTAGCACTCTTTCCCCTATGTCTTCACATTACGTAATACTTGTTCTTTATCTTTCACCTTAGTGATGTGTTCCTGACCGCTGAGCCCAAGTCTGAGTTCGGTGCTCACCCTGCATTCGCCAGTGAAGCCCTGTACTTCCCCAATCACACCGCTTCTCACATTATATGCTATTATCTGGTTGTGAATCTTTATCCCTCACTAGACTTAAGTTGCAAGACAAGCTATCTTGTCTCTTTTGGTCACTGTTGTAGCCTCAATGCCTGCTACGGTCTCTAACACCTAATATTTGAATAATAAATGTTTATTAGATAAGTGAATGGTCTGGACCCTTCAGGCCAAAAATTTCACTTCTAGAACTTACCCAAGCATCTTACCATCAAAACCTCAAAGAACAACAACCTGGATAAAGAATGTAGCAATAAAAGGAAGCTGGAATGCAAAAGAACATAACATATTCCAAGGAAAGTGGAAGAATGTGACAGCTGTCCAGATAACACAAGCCATCAGACACACTTTTACTACAACTCACTGGTTAATTCAGGTGAGGGTGCTCAGTTGGCCTAAATTATCTGGATAATTCTTCATTTTGCTCGGGTCCATAAACTCTTTTATCTCCTTTATAGTTAGGTAGTTGGCAAAGTTTGTCACTCCCACTAGAGAGTGTGGATCGGTTCCAAGTCACTGACCTTCCTCTAATCCAGTTTCATCCCTTTTAGCTCCATTTCGTTTGTTTTCGTTTCCGTTGGTTCCCTAAGTTAAATGCTTCAGAACTGTTTCGACCAACCTTACAATTGAACCTCAGCGAGATTCAGTATTTGCTATTCTCTCTGCACATTATCCTGGCTTTGAGAATGTGGCTGTCCAACTTTTAAAATATGATGGAAGCAAAGACTTTAAAATCGTTCCAGAAAACCTACCTTGTTCCGTCCTCATGGCAGTCCTCAGAAGGGGCAGTCATTCCCATTTTATGGATGAAGCCACTGAGGCACGGAGGTGTGTAGTCACACGCTCATGGTCACGTCACTGATAAGTGGCAGAGCTAGGGTTTGAACTCGCTCAGTTCTGCCTCACTCCAAAGTCTGTATTTTTAATCATCCTGCTTTGTACTGAACCCAAGTACTGGCTGGTTGCTAACAAGTTGCTCATCTGAATTCAAGGCTGGGTTTTTGGGGGTTTTTTTTTTCATGTGTGTAAGCGGCAGCCTCAGTCTGTGTTTATCAAATATTTTCAGAATATTTTGCAAAGATTATTTTCATTACCAGTTCAATAAAACCTCAAGCCCTAGATGTGGTTAGTCAGGCTCTCTACTCCTGAACTTCTAAGTCCTGAGGCACTTTACGCTAATGGAACCTCGGCTCTTCCAACTCCTTAGTGACATTCCTTCCCGCTTATAAACAGAAAGTATCTTCTTTTTGGAAGCCATGAAATTGTGCTGCAGGTTCCACCCTTGGAAGAGACAAGCCTCAAAAAATAAGCCCAATTCTCCTTTCAAGACCGAAGGGAGCTCAGGGCCACATCCAGGGACGCTGCCTGCTTGCATAGAGAAGAAGTGGTCATGAGAGCCCCTCAAGTTTCAGACAAATTATGAACCACACAAAAATGAAACCAGAGCCACAGTGAGCAGTGCCTCTGAGCTGGTCTCAGCCCAGTGTCTGCAAAGGTGGGCTTTCTCATTTCTTATTTCCACTCCTTCTTTCTCAGGACCCTCTCTTCCTCACAGCCCCTCGTTAGCAGCTCTCTCACCCCCACCCTTTTCTTCACTAGAGCATTCGTGCATCTCACTTCTTCCATTTCCATTACTTATAATCCAAACATCCTCTCCTCTCCTCCCCATACATTTCTTTGGCTGAGGAATGCCGTTTCGCAACAGAAATGGGTCCCAAAGATGCCTTTGGCTGCAATTTGAAAAGACGAAGGACTCATGAGGTGAATTAAATGTACTTGATGAATCTGGTAAGCGTTTAATTTGAGGGAATAAAAACACATTCCTTTTTCTACTTACATATATTCTAATTCTACTCTGAAATTTCCCATTAAGTAGAAATGAATTTGTCTTCATTTGACAATTTTATGACCCAAATCAGCCAACTCTGCCCATTTATCTGATTTAAAATGCAACCCAAGGACCGGACTGCTTTAACAGAAGTCCAAGCATGGCCGAGTGTTCGCCATCAACATCGATTTTTCATAATATGCAAGTTTCCCCAGCGTGGCTATCACGGCCTCCCGGCTAAGCTTACCTCTTGAATGACCATTATTCAGCAATAGCAAATGATTCAGCAACGAAAACAAGTGCTTGATTTTTTTTTCCTTTTTAAAGATTTATTAAAGCTCCTCAGAGGCTGTTTTTATAAAACCCAGCCCTTAGAGTGGCTGACCTTAAAAATGTGTTTATCTAAGCTATATTCCCCAAAACGTCAACCAAAATGATAAATAATTTACTTAATGTTTCCTTAAATATTATTTTGTTTGGTTTAAACCCAAAGTAGAAACTTCTTCTCCCCAAAAAGAACACTGTCTCAGTTTTGTACACAATGGAAACATTTGGGGACAAATAAAAGAAATATAATCTTTTTCACAAATTTTGGCTTACTATATGAATGCTGGTTAATCCAGGGACTGCAGAACAAATGTGAGGTTTGGGTGTGAAGTTAGAAGCTGGGACTTTGTGGATGGCTATATGCTTATTTCAAGCATCTTCTTATCCTGGAAGGAAAATAAATATCCACAGGTACACACAGTAAGTGAGGCACAAAGGGATGATCGATAGAAAAGTGTGCCCCACCCAAGCCATGAGCAGCACAGGGGCTACGTTCTCGTTGGCAAAAGTTTTTCTCCAGAGGTTTTGATAAATCCAGAGCTTGGCTATATTGCAATCATCCTTGAGGAGAACTTGCTAAATGTTCCCACTTCCTCTGCAGAACTGTCCCTCAATCCATACATAGGACTAGTAATCCCAGAATCCCTTCCCTTGAGCCACAGACAGAGGCTAGACAACCATTCTCCACTCTCTGGGACTCTGACTGGTCACGTTGTGTAAGGACTCCACCTGGCTCGATTATAATCCTTAGACATTTTAAAAATAAGAGACAGGGGCCGGCCGAGTGGCGCGATGGTTAAGAACTCGCTTGGGATGCCAGAGGGCCCCGGTTTGGATCCCACATATGAGGGCCAGTGACACTGCCCTCTACAGCTAAGATGCTGAACAACAGCTCAACCTGGAGCTGGGCTGCTGTGAGTCGCCGGCGACGGCGGAGGCTGCACTCCCTGTGGCAGTGGATTGCCATGGGCTACCGTGTGTAGCCAGCAGCCAGCGTGAGCGGCCAGCAGCCGCAGTGAGCGGCCGTCCAGAAGCCGGCGACTGATCTGCCTCACCAGAGAAGAGCGCAATGATGGTGCCAACTTGGGCCAGTGAAGCAACAACCTCCACAACTAGACTGAAGAACAAAACGACAGCAACTTGTCTGTTCCCCTTCCCCCAATTCCCCAGTGCTGTTCCCACCCCCCAATTCCCCAATAAAAATCTTTAAAAAAAAAAAATAAATAAGAGACAGAAGGAGAATGGGCCTCACTCTTTGAATCACAGAACTAGAAGTGTAACAGAGGCTGCCCAGGAAAAAGCCTGAGTACAGAAGAGGAAAAGGAGGCCTGTGGAGAAGCAGAACTGAACCATGGAGATGGTGATTTCTGGCAATGCTGTGTGAGCGTCTGAATCCAGCCAGGCCTGACCATAAATCCCCCCTGTTGCTTAAGCTGGTTGGGATCAGGGTTGGCCTGTCACCTCTAATAACCCAAAGAGTCCTGACTAATCCGGTGAATCAAGGATGAGACACAAGTGGCCCTCAGGGGATGTTTGTTTATTTGTTTGTTTCTCCCTAGCTTTCTGGTGGTAACTTAGATTTATACCTATCTTAAATCCTAGCTTCAGAGCTGCATATAATTCTGTTTACCCTCTTTTTTTCTTTTTCTTTCTTTTTTTTTTTTTTTTTTTGGTGGAAAGTTCCCTGTAAGAACAGGATGGCAGGACACCTAAAGAAGCATGATGACTGTACCCTATAATAAGCGAGTCCCTAAAAGCGTTCTTGCTGATTTCAGAACATATCTTTGGATTAATATTAAACATGGGTGTGTGCTCAATGACGTGGGAATTCTTACACTTTAAATACAATTATGAAACTCACCTGTGAAGGCTCTCTTTGGGTCCAGCTGGAGAAGTACTTGGCACCTTAACACTGTTATGCTTTGCATGATTGCTTTGTGCCATGCATTATGTTGAGGGCTTTGCCTGCACAGTCTCATTAAAGCATGCCAAAATCCTATCTGGCAGATACCATTTCTATTCCATTTCACAGATGAGAAAGAGATACTCAGAACAGCTCAGAAATTTGCTCAAGGTCACACAGTTAATGAGTTGTAGAAGCTGGATGAAATTCCACATCTATGGTATCTTATTCCCCCCAATCCTGGCCACTATGCTAAGAAAGTAAAAAGCGGGGCTGAGAGGGGGTAGCCACAGAAGATACCAGCTCTACCACCCAAGGTTCAGGAAAAGCTATTGAGAAGAGTCACCAGGAAGCAAAGAATACTGGATCTGGAGTGAGACTGTTCTAGGCCGACATTCCTGATTCTGCCACTTTCTTCCTGTGTATTCTTGGATGTGTCTTTTATCTAAGCCTCGGTTTCCCCTGCTGTAAAGCAGGCTAATAATACTGTAGTAGGTAGTCTCCAAATACTATCTCCCATCTGTGTAGGCACATGCCACTTCTCGTATCAAGAGAAGTCGTCTGTTTTCCTCTCCTTGAGTATGGGCTGGATGCGGCACATGTTTGGGCCAATAGAATAGGAAGGTAGTAACATTCTGGGACTTTCGAGCTCAGGCCTTAAGCTCCAGCTCCTTCTCCCTTGCAGTCAAGACTCCATGCTCTAAGGAAGCCCAGGGTATACTGGTCAATGATTAGAGACCCTGGGAGATCAGCAGCCATCTTGAATGTTCAAGTCCTGACCAAGCTCCCAGCAAAATGCAACCTCATGAAAAACTCTAACCAAGACCAGCAGAAGAATCGGCCCAGCTGAACCCCAGCCACGGGTTCTCACAGAATTGTGAGAAATAATAAATATTGTCATTTTAAGCCCTTATATTTGGGGTGATTTGTTTTGCAGCAATAGATAACTAGCAAATTTAACTCAGTGGGTTGTTGGAGTATTAGACAGGCTAATGCATTTAAAAGCAAGAACACCCAGGACAGTGCTTGACACTCATACATTCAGAACATGTTTACTGGGCAAGGGCTTTGTGCCAACACTGTTCAGCTGGGATGTTAAGGAGACCAAGTCCTGGGCCGGCCGAGTGGCTCAGTTGGTTAAGAGCTCACTCAAGAGTTTGAGCTCTGAGCAACAGCGGTTCTAGTCCAGCCCGAGCTGAGCAGCCGCTGAGCTGCCAACAGGTAGCAGGATGGCTCAGCTTAAAAAAAAAAAAAATAAATAAAAAAATAAAAAGGAGACCAAGTCCTTGCCCTCTTGGAGCTTACGCTGAAAGAGGAGGAATAATAAATCTGCAAAAATAAATGATCTAATGCCAAGTACTGACTACTGCTGTGAAGAAATGCTACCTAGCAACTCTGCCTGGCTTGTGTGTGCGGCTGACCGCCCTTAGTTCAGGTGCCCGCGGTTCATGCCTTCAGACACTAGATGACAATGAAGCAGGGTAGAACGCGGAGCCTGAGAGACAGAGGCCCATTCTAGATGGTGTGCTGAGAGTAGACCCCACCGCGTGGGAGATTGGAGCAGACACCTGGCTGATAGGAGGCAGTGAGCCTTCCCCGGTACGCCCAGGCTTCCCAGAGCGGGCACCCATCTCCATAGAGTAGTATAACTATCTGTTTTCGTCTTGTCTTTCCTCACTGACTGAGAGCTCCCATGGGCAAATGGAGACATTTCTCATTCGGACCCTATGTGGTTTGGGCAGTGGTTGACACCCAGTAGGTGCTCAGGGAACTTTCATTCACTGACTGTATGAATGCATGTCATGACCACCCACTACTCAAACAGTGGTTAAAATCACTGAGTTAAGAAGCAAGCCCAAAACATAGCAAGAGACGTGCAGAACAGTCCAGCTTCTTGATTCACAGATCAGTTTGTTGGTGACTCACCTGTCATGTGACACCACACTCAGCTGAGGAAGCCCTGCCTTACTGGGGCCCAGTTACTGGGAACATTCACCTTCTTCTCACACACACCTGGGCCAAATCTTCATAACCATTATCAGAAGGGAAATACCTACACTTAGCTTTACCTCCCTGAGCTGAACCCTCACAGAGCTGACCGAGGCGGAAGAGAGAGATTTCGAGGGATGAAGAAACCCTGGAGGCGGAGGACAGGATGGGCTCTCTCTCCTCCCCCACCCAGAAGTCAACTGCAAGTTCCAGAGAAGGCTTGGGGGGAAGGAAACTTGATAGAGTAGAGGTGTCTCATTGACTGAGAGCCCTCCCCTCATCTTCCAAACATCCCAGTTTGAAAAACAACATGTCCTATTTCAATGTCAACACCTTAGTTGTGCACAGCCATAGGCCAACAGGGTGTGTTTCCCCTTCTGCTTTTGCCTCCAGACCCCTTTTTATTCTCCGAAGGACCAGATAGCAATAGGGCGACTTGTCCTCCGAGCGATGGCACATTCCACAAAGGGGCCTCGCTATTTGCTCCTCTGGGAGAGAAAGCTCAGCCTGTCACGGCCCTTTCCTGATGGAGCCCTCTCTCTTCTCTCTCTCTCTCTCCCGCCTCTCCTGCAGCTGCTCCTGGTTCAAGCCGCTGCCTGCCCCAGCTAATAATGCCTTGTCACGCAGCGACAGAATTATGGTCTCACACTGGTTTCACATGTCACAAATAATTGCGCTCCTTGCGCATCATATTGAAGTTGTCAGGACTCTCTTACGCCTGTAATTTGTGTGAGTTGATCATACTTTGGTAAATCAGCAGGTCACGACCTGTGCCCTTTCGCCCCAGTGGCTGCTGAGAAAGACCTACAAATCTCGTGACGGGGACAACAGAGAGGGTATGAACTGTTCAATTGCTCGTGTCTGTCAGCTGCCATGGAGAAGTGCTGTCCCTTTCGCCATCACTTTCAGTGAACTAACGTGCCACCTTATGTCATCCTGTCTTAATTTCTTCGCATCTGCTTTTTTTTCCCCCCTCTAATTTTTTTAAAGCATTTCTGGATATTTCTAATCTTTTTTCCTTTACCACAAGACATTTCAGTGCCAAACCCAAGTGTCTTTCTTCCATGTGTTTTAAATAAAAGCTTCCAGCGTCTGTGATAAAGGCAATAGACCTCGCCTTGTGTCCAGACCAACTGAACAGTGTTTCTCTCCTGTTCTAGTAATGGTTAAACCCCTCTGGCAGCTTTATGAGCTCCTTCGCTAACACTTTATTGGGTAACACGTTCACAAATAGTGTTCCTGAGCCTTTGTTTTCATTAAGGTACAACATGTACCATCAAGTTGAATTTAATTCACTGCTTCATATTTTATACACTGTATCGCTGACCGAGGCCTTCAGTAACTAATGCTGGAGAGAGGCGAATGAAGTTCAAGCTGCTTTTATTACCCAAGATTTTCAATAATTGGCCTCTAAAAAAAGTCAGTGGGAAAGAAGAAAGGTGACCAAGTTCTGGCCAGACTGATGCTCTGTAAATACACTGGAGTGAGGTCAAGAATAAAGTGGTTTTGTGTGGGTCTCTGGGGAAGCTATTGCAAGTTAGGTGGCTAGCCCTCTCCTTCGTTTAAGAAGACGATGGTGTGATTGTGTGCACGGATGTTCACTCTGGTGGCTTCCCTTTCTTCGGCGAGCTTCCCCGCCTCTGCAGAGAAGCGACAGGGGGCTGGGAACTCCAAAGGCAGATGGCAACATCTGACTTCCCATCCTTAGATGCCAGGGAGTGAAGGCCAGGCCATCTGCTGGTACAATAGCAGGTGTAAGGGCAATGGGTAAAACAGAAATCAAATGAGCCAAGCCCTCGGTCCACACAGGACAAGGCGTTTACGCACTTAGTTACTGAAGCATCGACCGAGGGGACATGAACCAAGGGTAATTAGCAGCACACGCAAACAATGCAGAGTTGTTATGGAGGACACAAGCTGAGTTGTTCTGCTGTGTTGGTCCCTTTATCCCTCACCTCAGTTGTCTGGTTTACAGGCACACACCAGTGATGACTCTCAGCACTGGGAGGCATTTCACTTTTGATTCGATGTACGTACAGACTGCTAATCACCAGGTTGGGGCAGGGAGTGGGTTGGAGTGGGGTGTGTGTCAGGGAAGGTGGGGGAACACAGCGTCCAGGTCATAAGTGTAAGTCTCCAAAGGCCCCATGTACAAGTTCAATATGAATGTGGGTGATCACGGGCTCTAGGTTTACCTTTCAGCCCTCTGTGCTGAAAGAGTTGAGTGGAAAAGGCAGTCTGACAGGGGTTCAAACCACAGCAGCACATCTGACCAGCCTAGTGACCTTGGCCAGTTACCTCAACTCTCTGGGTCTCAATTTCCTCATCCATACAATATTTGGCACAGAGTAGGTACTAAGCATGTCTTAATTTTGTCTCAGTCCGGATTCTCACTTGTGAGCAAAGCAGTCTAATGGCGAACTTAAGCAGAAAAAGAATTTCTAAGGAAGATCTTGGGTGGCTCACAGAGTGTACAGGAACACTGGAGAGCTAAGATGAAAAGTGAGCTGGAACCAAGGGAAACTGGAGAGCAAAGAACATGGTTGAGGCCATGCTTTGGGCATTGTCTGGTTATAATGCTACCCCTGGCACTACAACCACTGGCCATTTGGTGCCACCACTCGACCCCAGATTTCTCTATGAACTTCTGCTTTGCTCCCTCCAGATTCAAAGTCCCAGGCAGCAGCTCTGATTGGCTAACCCCAGGTCACGTGGCCATGGCTGAGCTGCCCGGGGGGGGGGGGGGGGGGGGGAAGGGAAGAGAGAATATACTTAGAAACCTTGGAAGATGCTCATCATGGCTCAGTGAAATTCTTAGCCAAGCGTTCTCTTCATTCTCATTCTCTGGAGACAAGGGAAGTTCCAGTCTCAAGCTGACTCCCTACCACTTTAATATAGTACATTTTTTGGCTTCCTTTTCAATAGAGGGAAGGGGAACATCTGCAGCCAAAAGTTTTGTTGGCTTGTCCAAAGCCACTTAGCGTATAAGTGACAATGTTTGGAATGAAAAACCATGTATCTCCAATCCCCATTAAGTTATGTCCATACTAGCTCATAGAGTGACTATGGAAACACTCCAGAGGAAAGGGTGGAACTATGGTTTCCCGCAGGAGTCATGAATCCTGGCTACCAAGTGCAAAGTCATTTTTGACTTCTATATCTGTCACTGTGAGACAGAGCTTTAAAGAAGTGTCTTGGCTGGAGAAGCAAAATGGTGACTTGGCCAAGTTTATGAATAAGGAGAAAATGAAAAAGTATCTGGAAGGTTCAGTTGCACACTTCATTATTGAGCAGTTATGTTCTAGGCCCTGGGCTAAGTGCTTTCTTTGGTGGCATTATTTTACTTAACAGTCAAAATAAATCAGTGAAGTATCTATTACTATTCCCATTTCACACATGGGGGTGTCAAGGTCCAGAGGTTAAGGACATGTGGCATCTCATTGACATGGCACAAACCCTGGGCCTCAGAGGTCTGTCTTCAAAGCAGAACACGCCCACAGGTGCTTCTGGGAGGTGGCAGCATACAAAAAGGACACGGGAATCTCAGGACACAATACCATGGGTACTTAAGAAACGCCTGATGATCTCATAATCTCAAAACCGGTATTGTTTGGGCTGAGGGATCAAGAGACAAAAAGCTGAGGAATATTTCATGATCTGGAAACTTTCAGTTCCTTTAATATGAAAATGCGCGACGTAAAAGATTAAAGATGTAAGGATTCAGAGGTTGCAGGAGGCCACAGAAGATTAAGAGCTTTTTTCCCCAAATGAAGTGCATAGTGTATCCATTACGGGGCAAGGAGATTTCCCCTCCCCTCCCCCACCCTCTCCACTTAATAGAGAAAACACTGAAAACTTTGAAGAAATGCGTTCTTTGTTCTTTAAGTTCCATGATTAATTAGGTATAAGCCATGTTTCAAAATGTTTCGTCATTTATTTGTAATTCTCCCCAGAGCATGTACAGTAACTTGGCTCAGAACACATAGATTACATTGCAAATGCTACTCATATGCTGAAACTTTTTATGTTTCTTTCCCTTCTCTTCTCTGCTTTCCCCTCTAATACCAGAGACTAAGAACAAAGCTGGATTTCAACCCAAGAGCATAGCCTGCTCTGCACAGATCTCCCCGGCTTATCAGTCACCCCCAGAAGGGGCACTAGAACTAGAAACAGCCAGGGGGCTGCCTCATACCCACACATGGATGGACCCTCAGGGTTGCTCCAGCCCCTACTCAAGTAAAGGCATGCATTTACTTCAAGACTGTCTCCATCTCTCCATCTTCATCCATGCCCCCTTTCCCAGGAGCAGCCCCCAAGTATAAACTACTGAGCAATGTCAGTAGGGGTAACCATGTGGATCCAACTGTGGGGCTCTGACTCAACGCTTGGAGCTCCGTTATTCTTATCTAGAAAATGTGGGTAATAGTAACTTCAGTCTGTTGGATAAGTCCTAGGACTAAATATGATTTAGTGCAATGCTTCATTCAGAGTGTGCTCTCAACAAATGTTCACTGTTATGTTTATTATTGTCGACCTAGCCCAACTCCCCACCCCAAACACACACACACACATAACACACACACACACACACACACACACACACTCTGTTCCTTCTTGCCTTCTATTAGACTCACGACTGAGGCAACCCCTCATTTTGGAGTATCTTTGTTTCCATATCTTTGCTTCCCTTCACTCTTGTCAAAAAAGAACACTCCTCCCCAGCTCAGATTAAATGCTGTCGCCTCTTCCTAGAAGTCTTCACTAGTAGTTCCAAGAAGAAACAGTTATCTGCCCTGCGCTCTTAGTCCCCACTTTGCAGACTATTAGAGCTAATTAGATACCTTGGTCACTCTTACAGACTTTGTCTGGTCAAGGCCGAGGCCTGGTCTCAGTCAACTTCATCTGTCTGGAGTTTGGAAGTGTTTCGGGTTGATCCACTAAATGTATTCGTTTCCTACATCTGCCAGAACAGAGTACCACAAACTAAGTGTCTTAAACAACAGAAATGTATTGTCTCACCGTCCTGGAGGCCAGAAGTTCAAGATCAAGGTGTCCGCAGGATTGGTTCCTTCTTGGGGATCTAAGGGAGAATCAGTTTAGGCCTCTCTTAGATTCTGGTGCTTTGCTGGCAATATCTGTGACTCCTTGACTCACTGAAGCATGGCCCTTTACCCCTCTGCCTTTATCTTCACTCTGTGGTCCATCCATGTGTGACCTTCTCCCTGTGTGTATCTACTCTATGCCCAAATTTGCTCATTTTATAAGGACATAATTATATTGGATTAGGGCCCACCCTAATGATCTCACTTAAACTTGATCATCTACAAAGACCCTGTACAGTCACACTTACAAGTACTGGGGGTTAGGACCACAACATCTTTTTGGGGTTGGCACAATTCAACCTATCACACATAATTCAACCCACTAGGAAAAGACGGGTAACAACTCTAAGTTTGTGATTGGAGTCAGGGGGTAAATCAGAGCCCCATAGGTTCATCCTACTCCTAATTATAGCAGAGACAGAGCACCCAGAATTCTGGGAGGGTCTCACCATAGTAACACCCAAGCCTGTCTTTATTATCTAACTCAGGCTGATGGTTCTTAAACCTGGCTGCCATGACAGAATTACCTGGAAGTCCTAACGACAAAAAACAAACAAACAAACAAAAACAGCAATGCTGGGGGTGGGGAAAGACAATGTTAGTCTGTCTTCAAGCATCATTTTTTTAGGTGCAGCCAGGATTGAGAACCACTGTTCTAGACTAAATACACAAATAACCCATGTCATTTTTCCCGGTCTAGCCCAAGAGGCGTTCCTTGTTCAGGAGCTTATGGTGTACTCAGGATGTTTAAATCACTCTTAAAAAATTAAACTGACCTCTTATGTAGAATTCTGTAAAAAAATATAGAATGTTAAAAGTCTCCAGATGGCCGAGATTAAGGAGAAATATATACTCTCCTAAAATATGCAGCCATTGCCTTATTGCTGGACTACTTTTGGTAAGACCAACTCTTGCTCAAATGAAGAAGTGTAGGTAGGCTAAGGTTTCAGTCTCATGTACTTATAAATGATTTGAGGTGCAAGAGGGAAAGACTTTATGACTGAAGACACCATTGCCAGCTATTCCCATGATGGCCAGAATAATATTCCAGGCTTACGCTCAACCTGGCTGGATGGTTCATGGACTTGATATTATTGGTGCCTGGTGTTTCAACTGGAGAAGTGAGCTGGTGAACGAGCGTAGAGTAACCCCTCCCTTATCGGTAGAAGATGTGTCCCAAGACCCCCAGTGGCTTCCTGAAACTGCAGGTAGTACCGAACCCTACATATTCTGTTTCTTTCCTATACATACATACTTATGATAAAGTTTAATTTATAAATCAGGCACAGTAAAAAATTAACAACAATAACTAATAACACAATAGAACAATTACAATAGTATAATAAAACTTATGTGAATGTGGTCTCTCTCTCTCTCTCTCTCTCTCTCTCTCTCTCTCTCTCTCTCTCTCTTTCTCTCTCAAAATATTGTACTGGACTCACCCTCCTTCTAATGGTGATGTGAGATAATAAAATGACTACATGATGAAATGAAGTGAGGTGAATTATGTAGGTATTGTGACGTAGTGTTAGACTATTATTGGCCTTCCGACAACACATCAGAAGAAGGATCAAAACTAGCACAAATTCCTTTTTCCTTCATCACTAATTTCACACATAGACGAATCATTCTTACTATAGGTCTTAGCAGGCTCAGCATATAATTATTTTCCTTTCCTTATTAAGTCAAGAAGTTTCACCTTTTCACTTACAGGAAGCACTTTCTGGCTTCCCTTTGGCATTTCTGAATTGCCAGCATCACCATTCTTGCACTCTGGCGCCATTATTAAGTAAAATAAGGGTGACTTGAACACAAGCACTGCGACACAATGACAGTCGATCTGATAACTGAGAGCTGCTAAGTGACTAACAGGCGGGGAGCGTATATATACAGTGTGGAGACGCTGGACAAAGGGATGGTTCACAGGATGGAGCGGGGCAGCGCGAGATTTCATCACCCTACTCAGAATGACATGCAATTTAAACTTATGAATTGTTTCTTTCTGGAATGTTCCATTTAACATTTTTGGACCATGGTTGACCTTGGGTAACTGAAACCACAGAAAGCTAAACCACGGGTAAGGGAGGATTACTGTATGCAGGTACCTAGAGAAAATGAGCACTCCACTGGCTAGACTTTTAGTAATAATAACAGCTAACACTTACATAAGTATATTGTGCAGCTGATGGGTAAGGTAGCAATGCCCTTATTACTACTCATTTTTTACACCAATTTTCTAACCGCCAAAATTTCATTTTGAATATTTGGCTACTTGAATGGCTACAATTTTCCTTGTGTCTTAGAAATACAAACACGAGGAAAATTCTTCGGAAATCAAATGCATCTTTATTTGAGGTATTTTATTAAAGAGACCAGAAGGACAAAAGGTGCCTAAGCTGGTGTTTCAATCTTTGGTGAACTGAGGAGCAGATGCCTGAGAACAAGTTCTGAGAAACAGAAAAATAATGAGCATATAGGCCCTATAAAAGGACTGGAAAATTACTCATTCTGATCAAATTCAGTTTTCTTATTTCAGAGGGAATTGGGGGAGGAGAAATAATAGAAAATGGGATAGTCAGTTAGGGCTAGCTGCATGGTTAGTTGCTGAGCCTGCAAACCCCAAGGATGGAAATGGTAACTACAGTTCTGCATCTTCACTGTAATGCATATAATAACACAAACAACAATTTACCGATTGCCACAAGTTTGTCCTTGATTTGATGATGCCAGAAATAGTAGAGAGGGTCCAGCAAAAAGGAGAGAAAGGCACAAACTTTGCCTGGGTCACATGAGTAAGGTTGGTTAGGTTAGGAACCAAGGAGCCCTCTTCTGCCAAGAAGTTGATCTCCAGTATTTATTTGGGTGCAAACCAAAGTAGAATAATGGGAAAGGAGGTCCTTCATGTAAAAGAAACTCAAAAGCTTTACAGACTGAATTAGGTGTAATCCTTATGGGATCCCTAACAGCTCATAAATAACTTTTAATGAGATTTCCAGCAAGTAAAACAGCACGTGGGGGGAAAAAGTATTCTTTTTTATTTTTGTTATTTTGTTTTCAATAAAGCACATACTTCATATCGCTGTTTTCCAAACCCATAACCGAAAGAAGGGAAACCATTTCAATAAGAAGAGATTAGTACTGAAACTATTTAATTAACTGATAGGGACAGGAAACACTTGAATATGTCATTGAAAATTCCTGACATTGACCACTAATCTATGGAAACTTATAGAGCTGAGTCTAAAGCATGTTCCGGAGTTAAGCAGAGAAATAAATCAAGGTTTGCGAATGTCATTTAAGTTTTCACCTGTCCCACGATTCAAAATTATTGGCTTCCCAATGAAAAGCATATGTTGTGTCCCTTGCCTGGGGAGTAGTAATGAAGTGAGGCAGACACTCTCCAGCTCTCCCTCCCATCATGCCCCTCTTGATTTCCCATCGAGTGAAAATAATTACTCTATCCTTAAGGGAGCGCTTCCCCGGCTTCCCCACGTCTGGTCTCCCGATAAGCACTGCCATGCTGACTCCCCAGCCCTGCCCCTCTTCCTTGAGGGACCACGGTTTGATTTATGAGAAAATAGTTGGCAAATTGCGATGTCCATCTTGATGGATGACATCATTTGGACCATTTTGCTGATCATGTATGACTACCTTTTTTTTTTGTTTGTTTAGGCTGGTTGCAATTGATCTGCAGCTTCAACAGCTGAAGAAGGAAAAAAAAAAATAGCAATTGCCTTTTCTTGGAGAGGTCACCAAGCAGAAAGAGCTCTGGCCTTTTGTTCCCTTGAAACCCACAGTGATGTTCAAGCCCTTTACGAAGAGCTCGGATAGGCATTATCTTAGACAATCCAAACGAAGTCTCTCAGAGGTAGGCAAGACAGGGATAGTTGAAGTCCGAGGTTCAAATCTTGGTCTTTTGACTCCAAAGCAAGTGCTCATTTCTTATCCCATTGCTTCTCAGTGGAACAGGGATGCACATTTAATGAGAAAATCAAACTCCCTCTGTATTTGGCCGTTAGAGTCCACCTTCCCCTTCCCTGGTTATTGCAGTAGCTTCCTAACTCATCTCTAGACCTCTCCTCTCTTCTTTTCCATCTTTCCTCCTAGCCGTCACCAGCAAGGTAATTCTACAAAAACAAACCCAATCATGTCGCTGCACTATTTAACAACTGAAAACGTCTCCCCCTTCTCTATAACTTGCCTCTTAAAACTTCCATCTCATCCCCTCTACCAGGAAAGTTCCATAGGTGTGGGGTGGAGCCCACAGCTGTCTGCTTTGAATTTGTTTGAAATTTCTTTAAAATCTCACACGTTCGCTTCAATTTTAATATGGATTTCTTCTTCCACTCAATATATCTTTGGGGTTTGTTTGTTTTGTTTTTGTGTTTTGTTTGTTTGTTTGTTTTTTCACTTAAAAACAGTGATTTTCCTCTGAAACTCTTTGAGTACAATTGACAGCCCTGCACACTGACTTGTCTTTATCCTGTCTTTGTGCACTCCCTCATACCCTCCTACCCTGAGGAGCTAGGGCCCAGGGGAGCAAGTTCAGGGCTTTGGCATAGATTATAAGGCCCTTGTCAAGCGGGTCCTCCCTTCCTCATGGCCTCATTTCTACACCTCACTCCCAGATCCCTTATAGGACAGCCACCCTGATCTTCCATACCTCAGTGTCTTTGCACATGCTGTGCCCTCGGCCTGTAAGTCCCTTGACCTGGAAGCTCCCAGCATGCATGGCGTCCTCAGTGCACCTTCCTTGGCCACTTCATTCAAGGTAGCAGTTAACCTTTTGCAGCCTAATCCTTTGTGGGCGTGTATGTCTTTCCCCACTCAACTAAGTGCTGTCGCCTGTCATCTGTGTCATCACATACCAGTGACCGGTATACTTGGCACAAACAAGGCAGTAGATCAATGCTTGTAAAATTGAGTGAAAGATATAACACACTTCCCACTAGATTTGCTTTTAGAAGCTAGCCTAACTTCAGTTGCTTATATGGTGCAGTTTACAAGAGCTTCCACGCATCAAAAAACAACAACTCAAGGATGCATTTTTGTTATGTATGCCAGGTGCATGGTCGCATTTGATCTTCATGTTTATGCCACGAAGCACGCAAAGCAATGCCAGCTTACCTCGTCCCCTTGCCATAACTTAGCGGTGAAATCCAGGCACTGGACTTGCATGGCATGGGCTCCAAGAGCCCCCTATTCCTAACTCTGTGTAACCTCAGTTTCCTCATTTGTAAAAGGGGATGATGATGGTACTACTGAGAGGTGGTATGCTGTGGTGAAGGGCAGGAGCTCTAGAAATAATAGCCTAGGTCAGGGATCGGCAAACAGTGACCCAGGGGCCAAGTCCAGCCCACCATCTGATTGTGTATGGCCTGTGCACTAAAAATGATTTCTGTAATTTTAAATGGTGTAAGAAAAATCAAACGATAGTAGTATATTGTGACACATGAAAATTATATGAAATTCAAATTTCAGTGTTGATCAAGTTTTCTTGGAACACAGCCCTGCTCATGTACTTACATATTGTCTGTCACTGTTTTTGAGCTAGAATGGCAAAGTTCAGTAACTGTGACAGAAATCGTTCAGCCCACCTCAAATATTTCCTATATGACCCTTTACAGAAGAACTTTGCTGACTCCTGGTCTCAGTTCAAATCCCACTTCCACCCCTTATGAGCTCTGTGACCTTGGGAAGGTTAGTTAACTTCTCTATGCCACAGTTTCGTCTACTGTAAAATGGAGATAATAATAATAATCTGCCTCATGGGGCTTTATGAGATTAATAAAGTGCTTGGAAAGGACCCAGTAAATGTTAGCTAATATTACTAAGCTACCTTCCCAGGGGG
Organism: Hipposideros armiger; assembly: GCF_001890085.2. Classification (NCBI taxonomy): domain Eukaryota; kingdom Metazoa; phylum Chordata; class Mammalia; order Chiroptera; family Hipposideridae; genus Hipposideros; species Hipposideros armiger. The sequence continues at coordinate 3,195,387 of NW_017731455.1, read as the reverse complement.
CTAGAATTTGCCAAGTAATAGAGTGAGGGTGAGAAGGGGGTGCTAGTGCCAGCTGTGTGGAGAGTTCCAACTTGATGTAATTGGAGAGACTGAGACTCAAGATGTGAGCCAAAGTGAGTTAAAGGAGAAAACCAAGGGCCAAGGTACAGATACCCAGGAAGTCTCAGCAAACACCTTTCCAAAGGCCTGGACAGGACCAAGGCTGGGATCACAAAGTCAAGAGTTCCAGATTGGGGTTATATGGGACCAACTCAGAAGCCAGTGAGAAACAAGCAACAAGTGGGAGTAGAAGGTTCTGGAAGATTCCCCAGGTCCCAGGTGGCACTCCACACAAGGGCTGGGTTCAAGGGACAGGCATGTTATTCCCATTTACCAATGAGGAGACAGATCTCCGAGTGGTTAAAGGCTTGCCCAAGGTAATACAACTTATAAAGGACTAAATCCAAAATACCTGATGTCCAGACCAGGACTTTTCCCTCTGCTCTACCCTGCCCAATGCTTCAAGTCCAGATCCTTTGGTGGTCCTTATGAACACCAAGGCCTAAGGGAAACCTCGTATCTCTGTTGTTGTATTGTTTCATTTTTTCCCAAGAACATAAAGTTGTGATTTCTTAAAACCATCAAGCATGAACTAATGCATTTTTCTCCCTTTCTGCAGTTAGATTCTTTGTTGCTGGGTGCAGCCAGCTCACATTTTCACCAAGGTCTCTGATGGGACCTCTAGCTTACAGGGGCATTTTTCTCACATAGTTCAATGACAACCCTGCAAATGGCAAGTTGTTTATGATTTGAGAGCCACAATGATCCAAGATGTATTAAAAGAAGAAGTTGGGGGGAAAGCAGGCTAAGAAAAGCAACAAATAATTCAAGGACCTGGGCCACACATAAACCTATAGTTTTCAATAGACACTTGATAAAAACGTCTTTATAAAGGCTACATATCTTCAAAAGAAGGTTCCAGACCTATGACTCCTATTTATTATTCCAAACAAATGTGCTTGCTGAAGAAGACTGAGTTCAGAAAGGCATTCTCCAAGGGCAGAGCAAAGGCAATTCCGCTTTAGAGTCTAGCGGCACAGAACGTTTTTTTCTGCTCCATCAAAAGTAGGGATTCTTGTTTATTTGACGATTTTTCTTCCTTAGACATTGTATTTAAACAAGTGTCTCCTTTTGGTCCAGTGTTTCTTCAAATTTATTTATAGAAGAACTTTTCCTTCCCCCTTCTAATCTGTTTTTCATATTTTGGTGAAAGGGATAATATATAAAATTTTACAAGGGTTTAGCTTTCTTTACATTTCCTAAATGTGGGCATCTGGCTTTCCCATTAAGCAAGTGATGTCCATTCATAGACTCACTCCATCTTTAATTCATGCTAAAGAGCAGTGCAGTAATTTGAAGACTACACTGTCTTCTAATATCTTTAGAAAGTTTTTTTTTAATCTATCTTAGCCTTCTTCAGTTAGTTGTATCAACTCATATCTTTAATTTCCAAAGTTTCCCCTTTCAGTCTCTTTTCCCAACTGGTAAAATACATAACATTATCATTTTCTGGATTCTGCCCAAAGCATGCTTTTTTTTCTGCTATAGGTTTCTCGCCAGGACCCATCTAAATTTGGGGGTTTTAGGGCTGAGGAAAGAGGGAGAACAAGTAGGCAGACTGTGTACAAAGAGTTTCTCATTGTGCATTACAGTGATCCTCGAAATACTGTATTCCTGCTGAGAGCGCCTCAGATTGGGTCAGGCTTTGGAAAGTTTGAATTAGAGTTTATAACCTCCTGAAAGTGATGGAAACCCAAAGGTTGGCTCAATTCCTGTGATGCCATCAATACATTTAATTATGTGAAAGAAACATTTGGATAGGATGTATGAAAACCATGCATGCGCACACATGCATGCAAAATGCAATAGTTCAACCAACAGGCCAAGGGATTCATGCCAATTTCGGAACCTTCACCTAAAGAAGTCTGGTCTACAAACCCTTTATGATGCTTTTATCATGGTTGTTGGTAATAATAATGGTAACAGTTTAAAATAGAAATAGTGTGGGTAGAAAACATTGTTCCCCATTTGATTTGGGTAGGGATGGTCCCCCTCAAACAAGGCTTTGGGTAATATGCACTTTTCTAACTTGCTGGTACTGCAAGTTTCTCCTTAAAAGTTCTCTGCATGTTAGAGTATTACTTATATATAGAATCCATTTAAATTGACAAGCTGATGAATGACCTGCCCAGGTAATATAGATGACTGTGGGTAAACATATTGGGTGCAATGTATTTTAATGATGTCTAAACAGTCCGATGCTGGTACACCTAGCCGGGAAAGGCCTGTTGAAATTGAACCTGCTTGTTTTCTTCAAGTTTATTCCCAGTAATTTATGAGTTTGAATGTGGTCTGCAGGTTTGTATTTCCTGTGGTTGGCCCTCCCTCGGAGCTGATTTAGGGCTCTGCTCCATTAAGCTAGCAAATGAGTTGCCTTGAATTTAAATCGTTCCTGGAAGTGGTATTCCTTACAAACAATTAGGTTCCACAGAATCCGAGTGAATCACTCATTCCGCTGATGCCTCTGAAGCCCATGTAGCACCTGGTGTTCTGGTCCTAGGAACAGTCCTTAGAAGAGTAAATGGGAGGGCCACTAGGAATTATGTGATGCAACATCAAATAGTTAGCATCGCTTATACTGTATTGTAGCCCAACATCTGTAATTGAATACATCCAGCCTCTAGACATCATACCCGGCTCACAAGAAATACAGGGGATAGAGGAACAAACTAAACACCACCACCAAGAGGCAACTAGACAAATCTAGGCAGTAGGATGTCCCACAGGACTTCTGGCCTGACCTCTTCAACAAGTCAGTGACATAGAAAGGGGAGATGCTAGACTAAAACGCTTGGAAAACCACAGCCACTAAATGCAATGTCCAATACTGGTTTATACAGTGGCTTGAACAGCACCTATAATGGATGTTTTGGGGTCAGTTGAGAACATTTAAATATGACCTGACTTTTACAAGAGACAAAAATGTATTAAAACAGAAAAGTGTAGATTGTTGACAGAAAAGAAGTAGATTACAAAAGAGGATGTATAGTACGATCTTATGTTGGTTAAAATTTAAAAAAAAATCCACACACATGCATGTGTGTATGGTGTAAAGATCTGGAAGGGCATGCACATGTATACTAAATGACATTGGTGATCTTTGTCTGGGTGGGGTGCACGTATGAGTTTCCTGTTGCTGCTGTAACAAATGATCACAAACTTGAGTGGCTTAAAACAACACAAATTTATATCTCCGGGAAGTCAGAAAACAGTTTCACTGGGCTAAACTCAGAAGCACCTGCAGTTCTGGGAGAGAATCCATTTCTTGTTCCTTCCAGCATCTGAGGGCCACCTGCATTCCTTGGCTCACAGCCTCACACCACTTCAACCTCTGCTCCACTGTCACATACTTTTCTCTCCCTCTGCTTTCATCATCACATTGCCTTCTCTGATTCTGATCTTCCTGTCTCTGTCTTCAAGTCACCCTTGTGATTACATTCAGCCCAACCAGATAATCCAGTATAGTCTCCCCTCTCAAGATCCTTAACTTACTCATATTTGCAAAGTCCCTTTTTATGGTGTAAGGCCGTTTATTCACAGCTTCTAGGGTGAGGACATGGGTAGCTTTAGGGAAGACGAGGACATTATTCAACCTACCATAGTAGGTATGTGCTTTCTTCACTCCATCTCTCTCTTTTTTGTTTTTTTCTCTGTATTTTCTTATTTTATATAGTGCACTTGTGCTGGTTCTTTAATATAAAGGGCAAAATGCCATATTTCTCTTCCTGCCTGGGAACTCTGCAGTTCCCCTTGATGAGACTCAACTTGCAGAGAACAAAGAGGACCGGCCCACAGATGATGATCTGACACCACCGGACTGGAGGGCGGGACTGTGGAGGTGGTGGTGAGCCCCTCCAGATTCAGGATCAGGCATCAGGATGTCTTATTCCGAATTGAATGGGTTCCATTCAACACCACCACCACCAATGCCAGGCGCCATTTTGCTTGAGGACTTCACATGTGCCATACCCTGTGCTCAAAGGATAACCTCAACTTCAAAGTATATATGTTGGGCCCTATTTTACAGAAAAGGACACTAAAACTCAGACAGGTTAAAGGAACTTGCCCAAGGCCACAACCAGCCTATTACAGAGTCAAGTTCCAAACCCAGAACCTAAGCTACTTCTACTCATGTTTTCTCACTGAAGACCTGAAGTGGTCAAGTCATTTCTCCTCAACCACAAGCAGGAAATCTGCCTCCCCTGGAGTTGAAATTCACAAAGTTCAAGCTGGGAGAGGCCTTCTCTATCACCAAGCCCAAGCTTCCTATTGTACAGATGAGCAAACCGAGGCCCAAATCAATGCAGCTAGTCAGAGGGAGGGCCAACAGTAGTACTGGCTCTCGGCTTCCTGCCTTTCCTGGGTTCTTTCTACTAAACTGTAGGCCTCCATTTTTTGTTCATTGTCCACCTGCCTAGCTGCCAGAAAAAATAACCCTTTGTCCCCAAATTAAGAGACCAAAAAAAAAAATGAGATTGCTGGGATTGTATCAACACTTATGACAGGATCCTAGTCTTCTGCCTCTGGGAAAAGTAGCTCCCTCAAACCAAACCTACACTGTGACTACGTGCCTTTGATGGGGGACCCCGTTGAAGAGAAGACAGTGTTTGTGCAGGAATCAGGTCCCTGGTTGCCATATTGATTCTGGTATCTCCTATACCCAAAGAAGGCCCCAGTTATTTGCCAGGGAACCAGAGCACTGCACTGCCCATTGACTGCAGGCCATTTCTGCCTCATCTTTCATTCCTTCTAGTCTAAAGAAACCCCAAAGGGAAGGCAGCTTGGCACATAGGTGAGGGATATGGCCTGGGTTTGTAGCAGTCGTGTTGCTCAGCTCCTTGAGGACTATCCAATTGGTTCTGGATTATCTCATCAGATGTGTGGTGCACACCCAGAGATCGTGAGTCCCATGACTCACTTGGTATAAAGATGCTCTTTAAGGATTAGATGAGACATCCCTTCAGCTGGATGTGGTGCCCACTCAAGTTTTCATATGGCCCCCTGTAAACTTCAGGCTTTCTCAGGCTTTCAGTATGAATCTCTGAAATGGACTATTATAAACAGCCTCCCGATTGGTCTCTCTGCCTTCAGCCTCCTCTAACCCTCCATTCAGCCTGTCTATACAAGGCCAGAGCATCACCCTGAAGATTCATTTGGACCAAGTGTCCCTCTCTCAAAGTCTCTCAGTGGCTTCCTCTTGACCACAGGACAGAGTGACTTCTCTCTATCCCCCAGCCCAGGCCACATCACAATAGGTCAACTCATTTTCCCATTAGGCTATCCTGCTGTCAATGTCCTATAAAGTCAACCCTGCTGCTGGTTCCTGTAGTCATCATCAGTGTGACTTCTGATGCTCACAGTCCTGTGATGGTATCACGGGTGCTGATGGCATCTGAGTTGAGGGTACCAGGGCCAATGTCCCAGCCATGAAGACAGCCAGGGTCTGCACCAACTATGCTGATGTTGGAGGCCATGCTAATGGTGCTGATGACCCATTCTCCTGAGGTTGCTAAAACCCTTAGAACCAAGACCATTAATGCCTTAGGTATTTGTTAGCTTCTACAGAATCCCATGGAGGCAAAATGAAAAGACTATCTAAATGAGAGAATCCCACCCTTTCCCCAGCACTGACACATTGGCTCTCACTAATTCTTAGGACAAGCTTATAATCCGGCATCTCCTCAATTCCTTGTAAGACAGAATTTGGGAGGGAACAGCCCACCAGCCCTCCAACAGACCCAGACGTGCCTCACTCCTAGAGCAAATACCTTCTGCTGTATTCCATTCCGCAGTGTGATCCAAGAACAATTTCACTGACAACAATATGACTAAACAACATGCTTTCAGGACACCAGCGTAAAGCAAATTCCTTCTTCAAGACTCCACATCATAATTTCTTCATTAGAATTTTTGATGCTTGTTCATTTGTAGCATGTAGCAGGTGTCAAAGGTGTAAGAGAAATGTGTGGGCAACAGCTTAAAATTGAGAAGTTTCCTTCAAGTAACTTAACTCTATTCTGCAGACCTAGAAAAGCCCTCTCTTATTCCATTTTCGGGGAAGAGTTCCAGGCTTCTGCAAAGATGTAGCTTGACAATGTTTTCTGCATTTCACAAATGAGGAAAATGCCCACTAGGAAGACTAAAAAATCTGCCAAGACTTTCTGGAACTCAGGTCTCCGGCCTTCTTTGCCACCACACCTACTCCCTGCCCTCATTCTCTGTTCATAGTTATATCCTGGCAAACAAAATTCTACCAGCTAGGCGGAGCTTCTGTCACCATCGGCCATTCCATGCAGTCCCTTTTGTCATGTAACATGCTTCACAGATGATGCTACAAAAATCAGAGCTTGGCAATAAGTCCTTCTTTTCAGATATTGTGGGAAAAGAAAAGAAGAAGAAAAACATACCGAGATCTTTTTCGAAAATCACTTACAATCAGCTGGAAGGTATTCGGTGAACTTTGTTTTACAGCGTTTTGTGGCCAGTTACAAATTTGGGTCATGCCCTGCAATCAATCTTTGCCGGGAACTTTCACTGGGGCCATCAGGGGAATTAGAAATAAAATGTTAGAGGCAGTATCAAGAATGCACAGATGAGCTGGAGGAACTTGTGACTGGCTCTCTGGGTGCATGATGAAAGAACAGCTGGATAACTCCAGTACAAGCCCCAAACCGGGCTCTCATCCAATGTCACTCAAAATTAAACCTGGAGTGTTTCCCTCCATCTCTGATGGCACGGAGGCTTTACTGACTTAAGGACCGAGACCGAATCATCTCCCTGTGATTATTTTATTGGCTGCAAGGTACAAGAAATAATGGTTACAACATGAAACCATACTGTGTCTGAGGAAATCAGGGGAACAGCCAAGTCTAAAGAACGTTCTATGTCCCATCAGCAAGTATATGTCCTCTGTGCCTGGGAAGCTTAGCAACTTTCTAAAGGAATGAGTACAATTCCCCCCACCCTGAAATCTGGTGAGTGCAAGTGACTCTCTTTAATAAACATTCTTCTTTGTGATGAATCTGGCTTTCATATTAAAAGGCAAGTGAGGAGAAGGACTGGGAGCACCATTTTCATTCTCTTTGGAGAACCACAAAGATGTTTCAAGTGCTTCCCAGCAGCAAGCCATTAAATGTGGACTCCTTCTCTCCTCTAGAGCCTCTCTTTGAGAGGAGATACACACCCACAAGCACTGAAGGTTACCTTCAAACTGCCAACATTTCCACAGGACTTAAATGCAGAAGTTCACGCCTCTTTAACCCCCAAAACCCAGGGAAGAAAATTTGATCTTAAATACGGAGACCCTTGTCAACGTTCCATTTAGTAAGCAACCCCCCTGGTTGTTTTAAAAGGAAACAGCTATATAACTACTGGAAATAGTGACCTGAGTGCCTATCTTTGATCCCTAGAGGGGCTGGCTCGATAGTAACATAGCGGTTCTAGCCGCAAGGAATAGCTACCATTTATTGAGCATTTATAAGTGTTAGGCTATGAGCTAAGGGCTCTGCATTAAATGTCTATGTAATCCTTGCAAGAATCCTATAGATGAGATAGTGCTATTATCCTTACTTTACAAATAAAGAACGGAAGCTCAGAGAGGTTAAGTAACTTGTCAAGATCACACAGCAGTCAAGTCATAGAGCTGGGGTTTGAACCTACTCAGTGTGGCTCTTAGTCCTGTCCATGTCAGTTTTCAGAACTGTGGCCTTCCCCAAATCTGGGGAGAGAGGGAGAGAGTCTAGTCAGACTTCGAAGTGCGGAGGAGAGGTTCCACCAGAAAGGGACAGAGCCAAGCTTGAGAAATACAGAGCCAGGGTCCTGGGAGAAGCCCCTCTAACATAAGCAAGTGGGGAAGGCAGCTGGGCCCCATTTGGACAAAGGGTAATGGCAGGAACAAGGCCAAAAGCAGGCTTCAGAGCCGAGGAGGGGAAGGGAGGCCAAGTAGATGGGGTTAGGGAGCAGTGTGTGAGCTCCCTACGGAGGCGTGCAGCTTAGAAGGGGAATCATTGCTTCTGCCTGGACTCTCAGGCTGCCTGGCCAGGCTGGTGTTGGACTAGAACAATCGAAAACTTAAGTCTAGGGCCCACTGTTACCCGTGGTGATGGTTGTTGCTGGTTGTTAGCTGGTGTGTTATTCTAGATGCTCTGAGAAGCAGACTCTAAGACAGAACTAGGCGCGAGAGGAATTTAATGGCGGAAATTCCTGTGATGGAGATGGGGGTGGGGGGGGGACCTTCAACGGCAATGCTGATCTGACCCCTGTGCAAGAGCGAAGGAAGATAAGGAGGATCAGGGAGCAAGGGTCTCAGACAGCAGCGCTGTTCAAGAAAGGTTTAGCCAGGCTGACGGGGACTCCTGGAAGCAGGGGCGCCTGTGGGAAGAGTCTCGGCTCTCTCAGAAATGGGCCCTTGTGGCTACTGCACTCGGTCTCAGCTGGGAGCAGCCCACAGGAAGCGTGGTCTCAGCACAACCTCATGGGGGGATCAGAGAGAAGCAGCGGGGGCCATCAGTCAGTTACAGTCCCCACAGCAGGAAATCTGAGGGGTGCCTTTTCATAGTGGCCACAACTGGATGTCTCTCCGAAACAGGATAGGGCAACTCCTAGGGAACGTTCCACTGCAAGGTCAAGAGAAAGGGTTAATGGCACATACCCCATCGAGTCGCTATGCAGACCAAATGGGCAAATGCCTGCACACAGCACAGGGTTGGCACCCAAGAAATCCTAAGAGAGCCGTAGTTGTCATTTTATTAAGCATTTTAGGAGATGACGGAGATCTTTATGTGGAACTACACCCACTTCTCAGCTCCATCCCGGGTTAACTAGTTATGTTCTGAGGATATTCCCTGCAGCATCTAGAAATTCCATCTCTCTCCCCTCACTTCCCGCCCCCGCCCCCACCCCCCATGCCCACCTAGCCAAGGACAGAACCAGGTTGAGTTACACGATGTTCCCTCAGAGCACAGGTAGGAAAATCAATCCACCTCTTGCCTGACCGGAGCCTTCTGATTAGAAAGTCAAGCCACCCTCCCTTCGGAGCCAAATTTCTCTTCTAAATGTAAGCTGAACTTGCTCAGCCGTTTTGAGATAAAGACCAGCTTCTGAACAAAAATGGTTTTGATTATACAATGAAGGCTGACTGTTAGCTAGTGAGATGTGAGCTTTGGGGCTCCACCAAAGGGGTATGGGAGGTCTGAGGCCAGCCATATTGATTAGCAGGCTAAAGAAAATAGAGTGTCATGCTCTGTTGACGCCCCTGGGCACTGCCATTCTTGCCCTCCCTGGTGACCATTTCATTTAATTATGTTAAGGCAGGGTTTTTATGGACTATTTGCCAGACCTCGTGTTTGTCCTGGGCACCTCAAGTTTCAGACGTTTACAGGAGTTGACTCTAGTTAAAATTCTTTTTGTTGCAAATGCGTTCAGTTTGGGGACTTGAGTATGGGATGGAAGAAGTGACAAGCCCCAGAGAGAGTAGCACTGAAAACCTCCTTCTTCTAGAAAACCCTGAGGATATATTAGAAAAACTTCAAAATGACATCTACCCACAGAGAATTTCAGAAATTGGAGGGTTCTGTCATTAAAATACAGTAGTCCCATTAGATAGCATCTGAAAGATAAGCATTCTGGGAAATTAGAGAAAAGTTCCTCCATCAGAGAGCCTGGCATCGCTTTCCTGTCCTCAACTAAGAAACAGTCCAATTTTCTGGCATTTGAAAATGAGTAATACTTAAAGATTTAGGGAAAATTAGTCAAATGCACCTTGATTATAAACACATGTACCCATTTCATTTGGCTCTTTTAAAATGTGGGTTTTAACCAGCTGCCATTAATAGCGAGTGTGCTGCTTGTCTGTTTTTCCCTCTTCTTGTAATAAGCACAGCAGAAGGAAAGAAATATTTAGCCATTTTGGATCTCTTTCCAGAGCAGGAAGAATTATTGAATATAAATTGTATCTTCCTATCTCATGCAACAAATGAAACCTTCTAAATTAAATAAAAGGAAAATTAACAATCAGGATTAGGTAAAAAGCATTACATTTCCTTCGGGCTCGAGTTACAAAGATATGTTTTTGTAAAAGAAAGAAAGGTCAGTTACCACTATTAAACTTGTATATTGTTTTATACTAAGTCCTTTCAGTGGCCTCTCCGAGGGACCGTTTAGTTTGTATTACACTCTAATAAACTCCAGGTGCACAGGACAAACTGAATAATCAGAACCCGATGGCCCAAACTAGTTAAAAATAATGTGGTACATTCCTGGTTCTCTGCATTTAATTTATTGTTAATCATTGTTATTACTTACATTTATTGGGTAGTTTTTCCAGATTTATTAGGCACTACATTTAACAGTGTTATCGCTTGTAACTGACCATCAGTGGAATCGAAAACATATTTTTGTAAAGACTCTTACCCTAATTAGTAAGTTGTTTCCCTTTGAGACTAAACAGACCCCAAAAATGACGGTGTTATTTTCCCCTCGAGTCAGAGGGAAACTCTGGTACAAAAACCCATTTTTGCTAAAACCACCTGTTGGATGATAAGGGAAGGGGTATCATTCCAAGGACACTAAGGTGACCTTTCCATTAACAGCAGAAAAATGAGGAATTTTATTCAGCAGGTCAGGGGTAGTCTCCTACCCCAGCCCATGGGTGAGGCTGCTCAGATGTCAAAGAAGGACAGGTGGGGAGCCTGCGTCTCCACCTGCCTGGAATTCTATTACCCAGAAGCCAACCTTTGGGTAAATAGGAGTAGTAAACCTTTGACTAAACTTCACACTCAGGTATAAATGACTGATACTCTCCCCACCTTTCCTAAGAGCTGTTTTGCCAAGAGAGAGCAGAATACCAAAAGGAGAAATATCAGGAAAGAGAGAACAAGATAGGAGCCTTCTTGTTCCTAATTTCGCTAGTCCTAGTCTTGCCAGAGAGCAGCATCTGTCCGTGGGAATGGAGTGAAGTGAGTGGCTCAACACAGAAGACTAGCCCCCCATGGATAGGGTCATTCTTTTGGCTCCAAACACTAAGCCGTGGTGAACCTAGCTCAAGAGGTGGCCCCCAGGGGGCGCTCCAGCTTTGGTGAGCTCTATGTTCAGCATGCAGCAATGAGGCACATCAAGAATTACTTGCTGGGAGCCTGCTGAGTGGTTCAGTTGGTTAAGAGTTAGCCTAAGAGGGGCCGGCCGAGTGGCGCGATGGTTAAGAGCTGGCTTGGGATGCCAGAGGGCCCCGATTCGAATCCCACATATGAGGGCCAGTGACACAGCCCTCTACAGCTAAGATGCTGAACAACAGCTCAACCTGGAGCTGGGCTGCTGTGAGTCGTAGGCCATGGCGCAGGCTGCAGCCCCTGCTGTGTGTAGCCAGCAGCTGTCCAGAAGCCGGCAACTGATCTGCCTCGCCACAGAAGAGCACAATGATGGTGCCAACTTGGGACAGTGAAACAACATCCTCCACAACTAGACTGAAGAACAAAAGGACAGCAACTTGTCTGTTCCCCTTCCCCCAATTCCCCAGCGCTGTTCCCATCCCCACAATTCCCCAATAAAAATCTTAAAAAAAAAATTAGGTTAAGAGTGCGAGCTCTGAGCAACAGAGTCGCCGGTTCGATTCCCACATGGGCCAGTGAGCTGTACCCAAGCTGAGCTGCCGCTGAGCTGCCAACAGGTTGCAGGATGGCTCAGCTGGTGAGAGCACATGCTCCTAACAAGACTGCCTATTTGATGGTGGCTACGCCCACCCGCAACTAAGACTGAACACAGCACCTTGAGCTGAGCTGCCGCCCAGGTGGCTCAGGGGATAGAGCATGCGCTCTTAACAATGAGGCTGCTTGTCTGACTCCCTCATGGGATAGTGGCTCCGCCCACCCGCAACTAATTGAGCATGGCACCTTGAGCTGAGCGACGCGACTGGACTTAGAGCTGAGCTTGCTGCACCCTCCACAACTTTGATTGAAGGACAACAACTTGGCTGTTTCCCTCACCCAATTCCCCAGTAAAAATCTTTAAAAAGAAAAAAAAAATTACCTGCTGAATGAATGAATGAATGCTAATTCCTATCACATCCTGTGCCTTTAGTTGGACCTTGTGAGGTATAAGAAAGGGTCACTAGAGTGGGAGGCAAGAGTCCTGTGCTATGGTCCCTATTTGGTTGAGTGACCTTGGGCAAGTCACCAGCCATCCTTTGAAACCCATTTTGCTCTGCTGTAAAATGAGATGGTGAGGTGGTTGACTGATTGCATTAAAGATGGACACACACACACACACACACACACACACACACACACACACACAGTCACCTGAATCCGTGTTCTTTGTTAAGTGGCTTTGCAATTCCTCTCACCTAAGAGACAGAGTCCATTTCCCCACTCTTTGAATCTGAGCTGGTCTTATGGCTCACTTTGGCCAACAAAATGCAGCAGAAGTGACAATGTGCCAGTTCTAAGCAGAGGCCTTGAGAAGCTGTGATGCTTGCACTTTCTAACCTAGTGTCCAAGGGGATGAAAGACATGTGGAGTAAAGCCGAGACACCCAGGTCTCCCCAGCCAAGGTCAGCCTTGGTCGGTCAACAGCCAGACACCCCCAAGACATGTGCATGAGTCCAGGCTAGATCAGCAGTGCTGCTGACCTCAGACACGAGAGCAATCAATGCTTGCTATTTTGTACCACTGAAGCTCGTGGCTGTTTGTCATACAGCATTATTGTGCCAATACATAACTGATAGATGATGCTATTAGATGATTTCTGAAGTCCGTTCCAGCTTTAAATTCTACCAGCTACTTAAAACCTAATCCAGTATATGGACAAATATCTAGCCCTAATTGTATCCCCCATGAGACATCGGTGGGTGTCTTTACCTTCTTAGGCCTATTTTAAATAAGGATGATAATTCTTGTCACCTTCTTTGTATACCTCACAGGCTGGGCCCCTCACAGAGGCATTTTTGAGGACAAATTGAATATGGAATCACTCTGAACCATTTAAAAGGCCGACTCTGTTATTAGTTAATTCTTAGCCATAATAATGCTACCTCTTCTTAGGGATCTCATTAGAAAGCCCCCTACGGTGTCATCACTTAGAAGACAAGCAAAAAAATCAAGTAGATGTTGTTTAAAAATCCATTTGGTCTCTCACAAGGTATCCACCACATTACATGCTCTAAATTAGTATTTTATTTCTGAGCAACTACAGAGTAACCCTGTTTGATGCCTCTGAGGGTATTTCTTCGCTCATTTTATGCTTTTGATCCAAATTATTTTGACCCATGGTTTAGCTACATGGAACTAAAGGAGAATTAAGATAAATTGAAGAGGCAGTGAAATGGAAGAGGCAGGAAAGAAGAGAGAATTACTCCATTCACTCATCCGTTCATTCAATAAATAACTTAACAAGTGTTGATTATGTCATAGGTCTGTATTTGGCACTGGGTTCCATGGCGACAAATCAGTCCAGGCTCTGCTCTCATAGGGGTTGGGAGTGTGTGTCAGAGGAGAAGGAGGCACTAAACAATTAATTACAAGAATGTTAGGGAGCCAAATTATTAATATGATATCTGGCAAATAAAGAGAAAGATTCAAGCATTTATCCTGCATTGCCAGTACAAACTGTATCTTTGGGTAGCTATATAGAAGTTGAGGGCAACTTTCCATCATTTTAGAAATGTTCTAGCTAATAAAGAAAGAATAATAAATTAGAATGCCACCATTTCCCAACCCTTCCAATGAATGGATATAAATGTTGTGCACCACTAACATCAGACAGAGACAAACAGACATTGTATGTCTCCTGAAGACACCACCTTCTAAAAAAAATAAAAATAAAAAGTCTTGCCAAAAAAAAAATTTAAACCTAAATCTTATCAACCTTCAAAGCCAATTCTAAATTTATAGGAAATTCAGGGGACAGAGGAACATGTACAATTACACTGAAGGGATTCGATCAGCGAAGTCTAGACTGTGGGAATCTCTACAGAACCAACAAACTGAATTTTTTCACAAATAAATCGCAAGCGGGGGAAAGAGGCAGAGAAGGCACCTATAGATAAACAAAATCTGAAAAGACAAAGGGACAGCACTAAACTAGAAGGTCTAGGAATGATACCCAGGTAATAAAGCAAAGAAGAAGGAGGTCATAAAACAAGGAAGAGATTAACACAAAACTCAGGGGAATGGTGACTTTTACAGGAAGTCACCAGAGCTCTGGAGAGCTTTGGAGCTGACTGGCAAAACTCTATTTCTTGACCTAAGGAGTGCTGTCAATGTTGATTACCTTATAATAATCCATGAAGCTACATTTTTCATGTATTGGGTTGTCGGAAAAGTCACGACGTATTTTTTTCAGTTTTTCATTGCAAAAATGCGTCATGACTTTTCCGACAACCCAATAGTTTTCTGTGTCTGTATGACAATTTATAGGAGGGAAAAGGTAAACCAGTTAATTAAAAACATTTTAAAATATCACTTGGTATAAATGCTTCTGAGGAGGAATTTCAGGGACTGGAAGGGCTTCAAGAAAAGGTTTCCTTAGTCTGGTGGAGACAGCCAAGCCAGGAGATGAAATAAAAGCCCCAGGCAGAGGGAATGGCAGGAACAAAGGCCCTGGGGTGGGAAGGGGTGTTGATCAGCACAGCGCCTGCCCTGGAACCTGGGCATGAACGGCAGGCCTTTCAGTAAATCCTTATTACTTAGGTGAACAAATGGGGCTGGCATGCCTTCACTGGGTGTGTTCATTTTCTGTTGCTGTAACAGTTTGCCATAAACTTAGTGGCTCAAAACACCACACATTTATTATCGTACAGTTCTGTAGTTCGAAGTTCAACACGGAGTTCTCAGGAGGCTCAACTCAAGTTGTCAGCAGGGCTGAATCTTTTCTGGACGCTCTAGGAGAGAATCTGTTTCCTTGCATTGTCCAGCTTCTAGAGGAGCCCACATTCCTTGGCCTGGGACCCTCTTCCTGTATCTTCAAAGCCAGCACGGGAAGGTTGAGTCCTTTTCACATCTCATCACTCTGCTCTCCTCCTCTGCCACCCTCTTCTACTTGTAAGGATCCTTGTGATTATTGGGACCACCCAGATAATCTAGGCTCATCTCACCATTCTAAGGTCAGATGATCAGAGGACCTGACTCCACCTGGAACCTCAATCCCCCTGTGCCGTATAACATAACATAGTCATAGATCCCAGGGGTTAGGACTTGGACATTTTGGGAGGGCCGTTATTCTGCCTACCACACTGAGCAAACTTCTATTGAGCAACAACTGTAACTGGGTGCTAGTGACATAGGAGAAGATGAGCAGATAAGGTCCTTGTGCTGAGGGAGCTTGTAACCCAGAGTTGGGAGACAGCATTAAAAAAGGTAAACAAATACACAAATAGTCCCAAATGGTTTGAAATAAAAGTGGGAAGAAGAGGGATGAAACCAGTTCCGCCACTGCCTTCAAAGACACTATTTGTTAATTGGCCATTTCCTAACAACTAAAACTACAGTACACTGTATCTATTTATCTGACCCACCGACATTACTCTGTGTCTAGCTGAGACTTTATATTTAAAAAAAAAAAAAACCACCTAAAATTAAGAGTTAAAAAAAATGTTAAGTCCCCTTGTGCTTATCTCTGGAATCCAATTTGGACTGATTTTTAAAAAAAATATTCTAAAGCATTCCTAATATAAAACTTTTCTGCTTCTGGTTTCCAGGGGAAATTTATTATTTGAGGGCAGACTTTTAAACATGTCACTCTTTGCCAGCATGCCTCAGGGTACAAGTACAATAAATAAAGGGTATATTGAAATAGAATATTTCAAATAACTAGCAGCATCATTAAAACATCAAATTAAATGAACAGAAAACAAACAGATTTTGGTTTCCTTGTATAATCAGATATTCTTCATTAAGGGCTCTCAAGTGGATTGTAATACCAGCTATGCCAGCTGTAGCTTCCCAGTTAAGTACGCATTTTACCGGCCAAAAAAAAAAAAAGTAGAAGAAAGGGAAAAAAAAAAACACCTCAGCCACACCAGACACCCAAAATTTACCTCGGTTTGTCCAAGGTTTTACGAGATCTCTGAAGGCAAAGTGGATCTTCAATCTGAACCCTACATCGGGGCTCTATTAGCACCTCAACAACCATCAATACATTCTGGCCTCTTTTAGGAAGAGAAAGAAAGGCCTCCCACTCAGGATCTGGAGTTCAGAGACTCCCCCAGCAGCCCAGGGTCTCAGTGGTGCTCCTCGCATTTGGGGCGGGACAGTTCATCTGTGCATGTCAGACCTTTAGCATTTCCTACCCCGTCTCCACACACACACACACACACACACACACACACACACACACGTCAGCCACTGGGTCAAGCAAAAATGCCTCCAAACATTTCCAAATTCTCTGCTCAGGTGGGAGGTACTACCCCATTTCCAGAAAAAGACCTTCTTCCAGCAGCCTCATGATGAGTTCTCCTCACCCCTGTAGTGTGTTCTGCTCACGAGAGATTGAGCATAATCACCACCGTAGACGGTCCACAGGGTGTCGATGCACCTGGCTCCCTGTGGTCATTTGGCCTCCAGCTCCGTGATGACATCCTATCCCAGCCCTGAGGATGGAGTGGGGTCTCAGCTAACGACCCAATGGGAGCTGGGGTGTGGGGTGCTTAGGAGCACAGGCCAGGAGTCACAGGGGTTTAAAGCCAGGCTCTGCCACGTCCTGTCTGTGTGACCGTGAACGGTTACTTTACCTCTCTAAGCCTTAGTTTCTTCATCTAAAAGCAGAGTAATATCTCTATTTTATCTCCTCAGTCATGAGAAGACTCAATGAAATAATATATGTAAAGCACTTAGAACCAGGCCTGACACTTAGCAAACACTCACTAAAGACTGGCTAGCATCACTGTTTTTATTGTCAGTGACTATAAAAATGAAACAGCGTTTCAAAAGGAATATCTTAGGCAATTTCCTGTTTTTTTTCCCATATGCAGGAGATACACAGTATGTTTGTTCCGTGGTCTTCCTTTCTTCATAGGAAGGAAATCATTTCCAGGCCTTGCTTCACTGCTTCTTAGAGTTTACTGGAAATTTATTCCCATGTTGACAGAACATGAAACCAAAAAGGATCGTGTATCATTGGCCCAAGATACTGAAGGTGGCAGCAGCGCCTGGAGATATGATCCACACTCACGATTCCCCTAGTCCTCCGAATCTCTCTGAATGATGACACCCTCCACCCTGTTGCTCCAGCCAAAAACCTTGAGTTTTTCTCTTGCCCTTTCTCCCACCCACACATCCAAAATCCAATCCATCAGCAAGTGCTATCTCCAAATATGTCTTGAATCTGTCAACATTTCCCCCACTCCACTGCTGCTACCCTGGTCCAAACCACCATCATTTGTCACCTAGAATTTTGCAATATTTTTCTCAGTGGATCCCCTCTTGCTACCCTATAACCTATTCTCCCATAAAGCAACCAGAGTGATCCTTTAAAAATCAGGTCTGGCCCTTCATTCTCCTACTTAAAAAGTCTCCAGTGCCTCGTCATTGAGCTTAGAGTAAAATCCCAAGGCCCAGCGTCATCTAGCTCCTGTCTACCTCCCTGGACCTTATCATCACATGCCACATCCCTCACGCCTATTCTGTTCCAGTCACACTGATCCTCAAACAAAACAAAAATCTTTCTCTCCTTAGGGGCCTCGGCCTGCTGTTCCCTCTGCCTGGAACATTCTGCACTCAGATCTTTACATGTCTGGTTCCTTCGTAACACTTGGATCTCAACTCAGATGTCACCTCCCCCGGAATGATTTGTTCTCTGCTGTCTTCCCAGCACCAAGAAGGATACATGGCGTATAGTAAACACTCCTCAGAGATTCAGGGAGGGGTGAATGAATGAAAAGCCAAAACAACTGGACAGGTTTTTTTGGTGTGTTTTTTTGATGGGATAACATCCACCACACCCTAAGGAAAGGGTGACAAGGATCATTCTTTCTATGAGGCTTTGCAAGTTGTTTAGAGAGAGATCAACCCGCCCCCTCAAAACACCCAGCCAACTATGCCAGAGAAAAACAGAACGCATGACTCCTCAGAAAAACAATGAGCTGAGAGTCTTACTCCAACGGATGAGGCGCCATGCCAAATGCCTCAGATAGCTGCTCGAGTTAAGCAACCACACCATTGACAACAGCCAAAGAAAACGCTACAGCTCATACCAAAAGAATATCTGCAGCTTGGGCTGACATTTCAACACAAATTGGATTACTTTGTCCTTCCTGGAAATGCATGATCTGGTCACATAATGGGATGCTATTCAATTAGCAAGGTTCCTGGTCGCTCTAAGTGTATAGGAACAGTTGACTTTTAGAGGGAGCCTGTGACACAATGGAATTTGGCCCCTGCTGCCCAAACTCACCCTAAGCTCATCTGTCCCAGAGAGGCAATTAAACAGCATTCTTGACAACTGGACAGAAACTCTCATCTCTTGGTCAGCATATTATCTCCTCCAGGAAGAATTTCCTAGGAAGTCTATTTCAAATCAGGTTTCTCACTCAATGGACATAATCGGCATTATTTTAATCCCGATTTTAATAGCTGGCATCCAGATAGCGGTAATAATGGAAGATACGGAAGAGGATTAATTAGGTCACCATGGGAGGAAGAAAGTCAGCGAAAGAGGTGGGGGGCGCATGGGTGGTACAGGGTTGGGCAGAAGGCAACAGAGGCATCAAAGAGGAGGCAAAACAAGGAGTGGGTGGGGTACCTCAAGGACTTGACCTGAGGTCCAATAGGTCATCATTTTCCTAATGTCCCTCCACCCCCACCAGCACTAGACCATAACTCTTTAAAATCCAGACAATACCTAATTCATGTTTCTCTCTTTTCCTATTCAGGGACTAACTGTCCCCTGGTCCTCGAGACCCTTGCTGTACCTGGTTTACAGAATGGCAGAGTCTAGAATGAGAGATGGGCAGGTGAGAGGGTGCAGCCTAATGAATGCATTAGAAATTTAAAGAACAGAGGTAAAAACATTTTCTGAACTTCAGATTGCAACAGCTCAGTTCAATATCCAGCAGAAATCAAATGCACCGAAATAACCAGTATGTAAGTGGCATGTGTGCTGGGACCGTTTCTAACCCGTTCATCTTAGCGAGGAGGGCGGGTGCAGGTCCAAGGGCTAGAACGCTCAACTCATTCCAATTTGCCTGAGACTGTCATGGTTTTAAAAGCAAAAACCCCGTGTCCCAAGAACCCTCCTCCGTCACCCGAAACAGAGCGTTCAGCCGGTAGAGGTTGAGTGATTGAAAGATTTGACTACCTCACAGAGCTGTTGGAGAATCAAAGAAATTAGATCTATAAAAATGCTTTGAGAATTCTTCAGTGCATCCAGTTGGAAAGTGTCACTCAGTGATGAGTGTGACTAGTTTGAGGTCTTGTGGTGATTGATAAGAAGGAGCAGCACCTGCGCTGTCCCCTGGTCCTTGGGACCCTTGCTATAGCTGGCTTACAGAATGGCAGAGTCCAGAGGAGGGATGGGAAGGTGGGAGAGAACAGGCTGGGATCCTGGGACCACGTGTCCAACCTCACTCCTGTCCAACCCCTCAGCTCAGTGCTCGTCAATCTGTGTTCTGATTCAAGAGCAGATAATGAACTCACATTGCCATTAAGTTCCCCCACCCTTGGGAGGTGCAGTGGGGAGCAGGGGTGACCCAAAGTTCTTCCTGCCAGTCAAATCAAATGCCCTTCTCCCAACATCCCCGAACCCCAGCCCCCCACCAGCAGCAGGAAGATCTTCGTTGCTGCCATTTCTCTAACTAGGTAATAGGAGGAGAAGCCCCAAGGCAATGAAACTGTTTCGTACAATAGAGTTGGTGGGGGGAGGGGAGAGTGGTAAGAGAGTGAACAGATTTGGGTTAAGGAGAGGCCAGTGGAGCAAGGAGGGGGTGTGATACAGAAACAAAGAGCATTTTTATTAAGATTTAATGTATGCGTTAATGTATCCCCTCGCAGCCTCTTTAAGAAAACAGTTCTGCAGAGATTTACTCTTTGACATCTTTGGGTTCAAAACTGTGCTCCTTTTGAATGAACCCAACCAACGGTGTCTCGCAAAACAGGGCCAAATTTGATTTGGGCCACACTTCCATTACGCCTGGCCAGTGAGAGAGGGAAGTGAAATTTGTCCTTGGGATACATGACAAGGCTGTGGCTGCAAAGGGAGAAAGAGAGACCCAAAGACTGGGTCTGCCATATGCCAGACGGACGAGGAGAAAGAGCCAGTGATGGGAACCGAGAAGCTCTAAGGCTTCGTGTTGGGCTGGGAGCACAAGCACACCACCTTGGCCTTGAGCACGGCCAAACTGTCGTTTTAACAGAGCCTGCTGTGGGCCTGTGTATGTCCACCAAATGTCATGCCAGTTTTGCTTTCTTCTACCCGCCAGCCCTGTGAGCACCCTTACATGGACACAGAAATTGCCTAAAAGCCATCAGCATGCCTAACTAACTGCAGGGCCTCTCATCAAGCACATAACGGCTGAAATTCTGAGTACCTTTGTGTCCCATAGCATTCCAAAGGCTTCAAGCCCATTGTCTTACTGTTTCTGACTGTAGCCCAACAAAGGAGGCTCATAGGATCATGCCCATTCAGCTAATGAAGAACATGAACCCAAAAGAAATCAGCCTGACGTGACCCAGCCGGCCTGGGCCAGGCTGATATGAAATCCAGATAGATGAAACGGGGGCAAAGGGCACAGCCACGGGGCCTGGGAAGCTGGCTGTGCACCTGGAGCCGACCTTGGCTTCAGGTTGACACTGATTCAGGATCTGAGGAAGGTCTGCTCCATACAGGCCCTCTGGGCTTGTAAATATGACCTTGGGGCTTAATTCTTCCCAGGAGTTTAATCAGAAATTTCCTCCAACTCTTTCTACCGCAGCCTTTGTGAGTGTGGAGGTTGGAATCTAGACCTTCAGAGGGTGACTTGTGAACTGTCAGCAGGCTCCTCTCGACCATTCTGTACAAAGGCCCAAAATACTCTCCCAAATACCCAGAACGCCTCAGGGACAGGAGAATCAAAGGGATGACAACCAGCCAACTGAGCAGTCCTGATGCAAACCGCTAGGTCCTATTTTTCTATAAGCATTGTTACCTACTTGAAAGTCTGAGTCATTTTGCCAGTCCCAGAGGGGTGGGTGAGTCACACTGATGAGAAGGATACTTTTCTTCTGTAACCTAGTTCTCTTACCTTTTAAATGAACCGCTCATGAGTCTGTCCTGTGCTTAAAATATCCAGATGGGTTGTATAAGGTCCAGCATCATGATCGTTTGTGCGAGGTCACTCCTTGCATTTGTGAATTTGAGTCTTTTATTGCTCAGAATGAATGTTCTCAATTTAAAAAACAAAACAAAACAAAAAAACTCAACCCAAATTATAATAGCAAAAATAATTTTATATCCTCCCACAGAGCTGGAAACTTTAACTCAGTTATGGAGGAATTGGGCCTCGGCATCTGAACTGAAAATGACTAGTTTCGTTTCCCAGCCCAAGCTAAGCGAAGAGCGAGAAGAAAGAACAGGAAAAAATGAATGGGATTTAAGACTTTCTAATATTTCCAGAAAACAAAAGGTACCCAAGTGATTTAGGCTAGGGTTGAGTTTTCCCAAGTTTTATGTTTAATTGCTGATGACTTTTGGAATTTGTTGACACAGTTAAGAAGAGAAATCCAGAATTCTTTTCCTTTCACCAAACCCAATCACCAACTGAAAGATGAGGTAGGAGGCACAAGAGGAAGTGGAGGTTTCCCTGTGAAGGTCACCCTGAGTCACCTAATGCTTTGACATCACGGTGATTCAATTTGAAATGCTGCCAGGGGAGACTATAGCAGCTTGATGGCCATGGACTGTCTCCATTCCTTCAACACCTAAATCTTTCAGCAATCCATGTTGTATTCTCAGAGTTTATAATGGTGTCCAAAATCCTGTAACAACAATATCTTTTAAGCCTTTACTATGTCTTTATATCTTTGTCCTTTTCATGAGGACCAAAAAAAAAAAAAAAGTGAGGAATTGGGATCGTATCTGTGTAATCCTAACTTAAAACCTTCTTATTTGGAAAAGAGGGTTTGTTCACCTCATCCGGATTATCCAAATTAGTGACTTACATTGATTATACGTGTCAGCTTTTGCTGCAGTAACAAACATCCCCAACATCTCAATGAATTCAACGTTTATTTCTTGCTTAGGGACAGGGAAGGCTGAAGATTAGCTGAGCTCAGTAACTTGTGTCTTCTCATTCAGTGACCCAAGCAGAAGGCGCCTCATGTCTTCATGGTGGACGTGTCCTTCTGCCCTCAAGGGGATGAGTGGAAGCATGCAATGCCTTTTAAAGTCTTGGCTAAGAACTGATACGCTGTCACTTATGCTCATATTCATTGACCAAAGCAAGCCAAGTGGTCAGGACCAAAGATAATGAGACAGGAATATATAATATATAATATATAATATATAATATATAATATATAATATATAATATATAATATATAATATATAATATATAATATACAATATAGAGAGGAGGAAAGAATGAATACAGTTGAGAACTATCATTTAATCTACAACAATCTGCCCTCTTGGTCACAAATATTTACTTTCCTTCTACCAAAAAATTATATTCAAGTCCCCTCCCTAAAACACTCCAATAGCCACATTCAATCATGGCATCAGGCTTAAAGCCAAGAACCTCATTCATGATCTATATCAGATTTAGATGTGACTCTTCTTGCTCTAGAGAACTATGAACTAAAAGACAAATTATTGACACACACCCCTCCCCTACACACACACACACACACACACACACACACACACACACTACACAGAAAGGGCTAAAATAACCACAACAAACATTCCCATGTGGAAAAGGAAGAATGAGAAACACGTAGTACTCAGTGAGTGGTTCTTGTGATGCTTAATTTGATGTGTCAATTTGGCGGGGCCACAGTGCCCAGATATTTGGTCAAACATTGTTCTGGATGTTTCTGCGAAAGTGTTTTTGCATGAGGTTAATATTTAAATCAGTGGATTTTGAGTAAAACAGATTACCCTCCATCGTGTGGGTGGGCCTCACCCAATCAGTTGAAGGCTTTAACAGACCAAAGACTGACCTTTCCCAAGAAAGAAGAAATTCTGCCCGCAGCACTTCCTTTGAACTTGAACTGCAACTCTCCCCTGCTGGTCTACCATGCAGATGCTGGACTTGCTAAGCTTACACAATTATATGACCCAATTCTCTAGATAGATAGATAGATAGATAGATAGATAGATAGATAGATAGATAGATANTAGATAGATAGATAGATAGATAGATAGATAGATAGATAGATAGATAGATATTCTATATAGATATATCTAGATTTATATTCATATATATAGAATATATATATATATATATATATATATATATATATATATTCTATTTCTCTGGAGAACCCTGATTAATAGACTGGTTCACGGCAATACTATTAATAAAATTTCTTTCAGCAAACACTGAGAGGCCCAACAGTGAAGGTCAGGAATGCTCTCTGATTAGACCTTTTTCATGTTTCCCGGGAGTAACTCCCAGACTATCGTTCTCCGTGGCTCCTGACCATACTCCCTGGAAGCCCTTCCTTTTCCATTGGAGAATATGCCCATCTTGATGGCTGAGCAGCTTACCCTGCATGCTTCCAGCCCATAAAAACTGGAGACCCAAGGGTGGTTTTACATCTAGAATAATCACCCTCTCTTTTATTTAGGCTCGTGGCATTTTTAGCACTACAGCTGTCTCAGAAACTCTGTTAGGTGCTTTGGGTTTTTTAAATCAGTTGGATTCCAGGAAGCTCCATGGGCCAATAGCAGCACTCACAATCTTTCTTCAGACTTGCCTCTTTCTACAGACTTCATTATAGGTGCTTTGAACTTATTAGGCCTTTGTTGGACTACCTTAGGACTCTTTAACCTGAAATAGTTGTGGAAATGCACTGACCTGAAGGGGGAAAACTTAAACCAATCGGAGGTCGTAACAAATGCATGCTGGCTGAGACCTCGTGATGGTGTTTGCCCTAGGGCTGTGTCTTAATTTGAAAATATTTTGCCAACTGGAGATGCATCCTTTAACTCTGCAAGTCTGAGAATTCCTGGATTCCCCATTGTCCCTTTCATCTCCGCAGGGAGGGAGGGCGTTGTGAGAGATGCCTTCCAGGGGAGGTGGCCCTAAATTGAGTCCTGAGGTAGAAAGTAAGCAGCTGAAGCTACAGGAGCGCAGGCATCTCAGCACAAAGACCACCAGAGAGAAGGCAGACGTGAGTTGGCCGGAAGGGCAGTGCATCTCAAGCTGGGCACATTGGAACCAGGAATGCAAGAAAAGATGGGGTTGAGATTCAGCAGGTGCTCTGCAAGATCAGGGAGCCTTGTATGTCACACATCAGAGTGGGGGCTTTATCCAGAGGGCCTTTAAGGCTCGGTGTAAGCAGTTGTGTTGCGTGGTCAAACACAACTCAACACAAGCTGCCTTTCCTTTGCACAGTGCTTATGTCCAAAGTAGATTGTGCCTCATCACATCTTTCCAAGGCCTTCTAATTCTATTTTTAAACCTTTAAAACAAATGGCATAAAGATGGCTGGAGAGAACAATCTGCTGCTGCAGACAGTAAAAATGGACCACCTTTCATGCAAAGGCAAGCAAGCTGAGGCCCCCAAAGTGGCCTGCTGCTCATTTTTATGTTTTCCAAACACTGAGCTTTACTCTAAAAGCTTCCCTCTTCCTTAGGCATTTCCAAGAGCCCAGAGTTCAGACCAGCAGGCACGGAGAGGCTGCTCAGCGTCTTACAGGATAATAAACCCTGAGATGGCATCTCCAAGCAACCTCCGCAACTTCTCAGTTCTGAGTGTCAGTAACATACTGTTTCTAATTCATCCTGGGGACTAGGAGCTGTGTGAGTCACTGGGATTCTCTTGTTTTTCCCTTTCATTTCTTCATGCCTTCTTCCTCTTCACGCCTACAAGCCTGCAGGAGAATGCATGGCCTCCCTTTCCAGTGTCAGGTCTCAGCACAACAGAACTGGTCCGAAAGGATTCTAGCCACAAACACAAGGCAGAGCACAGGCACAAGGTCAGGTTCGAGGTTCTGGTCTCAGCTCTGCTACTTCCTTGCTGCGCTTCCCGAAGAAACCTATTGAACCTCTCATGAGGAAAATGAGAAGAATGGGCTTTGTGACCCCTGGGAATGCTAAGATGGACAAAGTCTATTTCTTTCATCATTTTCCCACCGATGTCCACTCAGGGAGATGGCCCAGAACCACCTGCAGAGCTTAAAGGAGATAAATACATTCAACTCCACCCCTTGCCCCAGGTTCCACCTTGTATTTGTGAAGACCGTCTCTTGATACCTGGGGACACCCACCCAGAGGGCAGCGTGGAGGCACCGGAATGCTGGCGTGATGAGGTACGCTTGGATCGTCAACAACCCAAACGAGGTATCATGTAACAACCCAGAGAAGCTAATAAAAGAGCATTTAGTAACCTTTGTTGGATACAACCACATATATATATATATATATATATATATATATATATATATATATATATATATATATATATATATATATATATGAACTCTAATGGAGACAAACAAATCTCATGTATCACACAGAGAATAAATATTTCACACACACACACACACACACACACACACACACACACACACACACCCCAAAAGTGAAAACATTAGAATTCAAAATAATAACGGCCAGCTTTTCTGGAGATTTGCTATAAGCTTATTTTTAGTAGTTATTGCCTGGTTAGCATTTTACATAATGTGACTTACAGTCACAACTGAGAAACAGGAACAAGTTCCTCTTCTTTTACTGGGGAATGACATCTGCACACAGTACCAGAGTTGGCCTTCGAATGCCTCATACTAGCACTACGGAGAAAAAATAGAATTCAGGTGCCCCTGGTTGTGAAAGTAAAGGTTATTTCAGACTTGGTTTATCAGGGGTTTTGTCTTTTAGGAGAGGAAGGTATAAAAATGTAACTGTTAATCAATTTAATGTTATTCATAAATAAATCATTTTTGCCCTCAGTGTTTCTCTTGACTTTAGTAAAGTAATGCAGAGTCTTCGTGTCATCAATATATTTTCCCTCAGTGATTGCTTTGTTTTTATTTCATCAAGCGAAGTGAAACTTTGGATGGAATTGCTGAGTTGTCTACATTCTCTCTCATTACTGTCCATCTACCTGCCCCACAAAACGGAGAGAACATAAAAACTGGCAATAATGAACAGTCTTAAGTTCTACCCAGAAGAATCCAGGGAACAAGGATGCTGAGTGAGAATGAGTGGCAGATGTCAGTGATTTAATTTTCCTTTCTTAACTTGCTTTTTTGAAAAACGTCTTCCTGTGTGACCTGGGGAGAGGAAAGGCAAAATGAAAACAGACAGCGGCAAAGGAAACTGCTGTGAGTTTTTAAAATATATACATTCATGGTTGGTGGTATAGAACGTCCAGCTTTAACAGGGAGAGGAAAAATTCAGTGGCACTTGATATTATCAGTCTCGATGCCTAGAGCAAATCAGGATCTGGCCCCCCTGTTTTTCTCTTCAGTCTCTGGGAAAGTCTGGGAAGATGAAATGATGGAAGAAGCTCAGAGCTCAGTTAACCCCAGCACAACAGGAAGAGACCCAGAATGAGAGTGAGGAGACTCGTATGCAAGTCCTGTATCTTCCACCAACTAACCACGTGGCTGTACAGCTAAAACAAACCCACCAATGGCCTTGCAAGGGACAAGCTGGCTGGGAACAAGACAATCTTTGATTGCCATGAAGCTACTCAGAGTTCATCACACCTCCATTGAACTTCTAAAAGTATTATACGTCCGTATACAAGCATGAGACCTCACAAAGCCCATCTGCCACAGGTTTGAACCACAAGACTCCTTGCAAATGGCAAATGCAACATTCCTTGTGGTGGGTTAAAACATGTCCACACATTCTTTGAGGTGCCCTGCCTTAGTGTCCCGGCTGTCGTGCATCATGGGCTGGGAGCAGTCAATGGAATCGAGGCTTCAGCACAAACATGGCGATAAATTTCAGAGCACAGCAGCGTCTGATCTCAAATTCATTCAACTCAACTAAAGCAATCGCAGGCCTGTATCCAGAATGGTACCTTCACAACCTGTGAGCTCCAAATAACTGGTGCGTGCTTGTGATTGTACAGATATAAGATGGAAAAGGGAGTACGCAGAGCTGTTTTAGAAGGTGTCTACCAGACTTCTCTTCCTAGCATTATTCCCACGATTAGTATGGACTTACTTCTGACATCTTATGTTCCATTTGCCTGAGTCCCTTTGCCCCTGGTGACCCAGAGGGGTGAGGGGTGGCACCCCATTGCAGGGTTGGGTCCCAAATGATTCTTTAGGGCTCCCATTCTGAGGCTGACTACAGAAGACACCAAGACCACTCTAATCCAAGACATGAAGAAGGACCCAGGAGCAGAGACAGGAAGACCAAACACTACAGCTGGTTTGAGAGAGCAACCTGCACCAGGGAAACAGACTGTATGTTCAGGTTCAGAAGGCAAGGAGAAGCATAATCATTATAGGAACAACTCTGGGCTAAGCAGGAGGGACTGGCACAACATGATGAACAGCCTTGGGAGGTCTCTACTTGCTTTCAGTGGGAATAGGGTGAGTAGGTTTATCTGGGA
The DNA here is from genome assembly GCF_001890085.2 of Hipposideros armiger. Classification (NCBI taxonomy): domain Eukaryota; kingdom Metazoa; phylum Chordata; class Mammalia; order Chiroptera; family Hipposideridae; genus Hipposideros; species Hipposideros armiger. The sequence continues at coordinate 3,167,587 of NW_017731455.1, read as the reverse complement.
AGCTTCATTTCCTTCACAAATTGCTTCAAAATCGAGAGCAAAATAGGCCACAGGCTATAGGAACAAATAACCTTTAAATGTGAAATGTGTAACTTGACCAAAATGAAATGATCACTGACATTAAGAGAACAGGTAATTCCCTGACAATTTGTGAACAACTTTAATTGTGCAGACAGCTATTTATGACATGTATGTGTGCATACACACGTGCACATACACACACACACACACACACACACACACACACACACACACACACACCCCAAAAGGAGAAAATGATTAATTCAGAATTCCATGTTGTTAACTTTGTGATTTGATCTTTCTGGAAAGAAAGTAGGTGAGCTACATTCTTCTAAATTCTAAATTTTCACTTAGGATTGCACTACATCATCTGAGTTTTTTCCCTTTTTGATTTGGCTGCCAGGAAGCCCAGACCTAAACTGACTACTTATTATACCAACTATATAATCTTATACTCTGATTTTTAAACAATTCTATTTTTTTACTTCCTTCTCCACCAGCCCCTCCCACCACAGCCTACTCTTCCAGTTTTTATTTTCAAATTTATATTTACCTTAGTCTTCATGCCTTATTTCTATTCCCATTTTTCCTTTCCTGGCAACTTCTGTTTAATTACATGTTTGGTTGTATGTACGTCCTGAAGAACATCTCCAATTCATTCTGAAATGAGAGTATTAACAGTATAATAGGGAAACCCAAATTTCAATTGTTTTTATGCGCCAGGTACTAAATGCTTTATATGTATTGCAAACACAGTAGAGACAGGGACCATCGTCCCCATTTTATAGATGAGGAAACTGAGGTATAAACAGCCGCGGGTCCAAGGTTATGCGGGAGTCAAGTGGCCAATTTTAACTTTTGACCGTTTGGCTCCTGAGCAGGTGCTGTTCTTACCTACTGTGCTGTTGGCCTTGACAGATGAGATGGAGAGTCAGTCAACCGGCAGCACGTGAGTACACACACACACACACACACACACACACACACACACACACACACACACACGTGCACGCACACACGACATAAACCAGGCTCCTCAGAGGCAGAGCACTCAGAGCATCACCTTCCCCTGTTTCGCCAGACGAAGAGAGGCCCGGTGGCATGCGGGGCGCCAGTGAAGAGCACGATTCGCCAAAGGAAAGACGCCCAGAAGAGACTCTCTGCGAAGGCTCAGCTGGGGAAGAAACTATTGCCGCCCTTAACCCCCACAGGGCTCTTCTGCTCTGTTCGTACAGCTCTCCACGTTGTAGACCACGTCTGTGACACTGCTGTGCAGTGGAGAATAATCCCACCCAGTGCCCCTGCAGCCGGGGGCTGAGAGTGAGCAGCTCCGCGAGGTGAAGAGAGGTCCCGGACCCGGACATCGATCGCGCGGCGCCAAGGCAGGCTCACAAGGCAATACCTGCTTGACATGCGGCTAAGTGTCCTCATGCACACTGGGAGTCCCGCTCCTCAAAAATGTGCTTTTCCTTTTCTTGTAGATAATAAAGTGGCGAGGGGGGAAAAAGACAGGACAGAGGGGATCCAGCAATATTGGAAGCTCTTAATAGACTTCCAAGTAGTATGTTTTGAATTCTTTTATAAGAATTCCATAGCAGTAATGTGTGGGCGGGAAGCTAAGATTTGTAGCATACCTACTGTGTACCCAGTACCATGCAAAAAGTCTCCCAGGTAAGGGTTCAAGTTAATGCTCAGGGCCTATTAGGGATTCACTTATTTCCCCCTGGGGTTTGGAGGGAAACCCCTCAGCATCCAGGCCATTTCTGGCCGCCCTACCCCTTTTGCCTCTCCCATTGGAGGAAGAACTATTTACTGAACTAATGGGGAGTGGGCTAGAAGGACAGAGCATGTGTGGCTCCGCCCCTGCCCTGCCTCTCTTGGGGGTCCATCTGCTTACAGAGGATCCCCCTTCAGCTTTGTTCTTCCGCTCCCTGAGTTCAACACTGGGCTCTGCTTCTTAGGGGCGGGCTAAGTGGAGGGGTGCTTTGGACCTCAGGCTTGCCTGCGTCTGAGAGGGTAAGTCTGTCTCCATCTGGGTTTCACCATTTGACAGCTCACTGTGGCTGGCTTGCCATGGACACAAGTCACATCCTCCAACCTCCCTATGAAGGTAATAAAGATGGTATTTTCATCTCCATTTGCCTGACTTCTGTGTCTATTTCTCAACTGGTGTCAAACTCAGTTACTGCCAATCTTCCTGTGCTGCCTTCGGAAACCCCTTAAACACCTCTGAGCTCATCCATTCTGCAAGCAGTATACATCTATTCAATGAGACTTGTGGGAAATAAGAATAAATTGAACACAATCATCACTCTCCAAGGGCCCATTGCTTAGTGGGAGAGTCTCACTTATAAACAAATATAAGGTTGGAAGATAAGAGTGCTGGGATGGATTAGTAATGTCTGCCCTGGACATGGAATATAGTAGTGGTATTTGTCATTCATGCTCCATGGGATTAGAAAGTTTAAACATAGTGCCTGTTTCCTGAGTTCTGTTAAATCTGGTGGCAAGACCTCCCCACCTCCTTGTTCAATGTAATTGAATTCAACAGACGTTTGTTGGTTGCTTTCTGTGTGCCAGGAATTTACGTTTAAAAATTCTTTAATTTCTACGACATGCCCATCTGGCCATTACGAGCATCAATCTTGGCTCAGTGGAGAGATGCTTTATGGAGGAGTTCCGTATGAACTCCTTGTACAGGGCAAGCCCACATGTCGCATTTCAACCTCTAAAAACTCAACACAGAGGCTAATAGCAGCACATGACAATACAGCACATTGATTTTTTCTCTGAGACATTAATTTTTCTCTTGACTCTGTTTATGAAATCTGAATTAGTAAAGACGTGGCTGAGACGTGCCTTCACCATTTGACAACTTCATCCAAAGCCCTGCCGTCCCTGAAGCTGAGCTTCACTACGCTGTTGCAAGGAGCCCCACCACAACCCATGAGGCAGCCTCTGTTGTCATGCCCATCCCTCTCACTTGACAGGTGGGGAAAGTCAGGTTTAGAAAGGTGAGGGGTCTGCCTCATGACCCAGGGTTGTTAGTGACAGAGCTGAACCTCAAACCCAGGTCTGGGTAACTCGGGTCTAAAGCCATCTTGCTCTAACACAGTTCTTCACTGATGAAAACAAAAAAACAAAACAAAACAAAAAATCTTCTGGGCTAAAACTGTCTGTCTGAGAAGTACTAAACATTAAACATCACACTCATTGGACCTCTGTGTCCCCAGCTTGAGCAAGGCACTACCGATGGGCGACCTTGGACAAGTCAGTTCCCTCATGGGGCCCTGTGAAATGTAAATACTCAGCTCGATGACATTGATTTTTTTTTGTAGCTCAAAAAAACAAAACCTTATGATGTATATTTCGTGATCACGATGGTGGGGTCCTAAGAAAATTCATGTGTAATTTACCTATGTCATATATTCATTTAATAACACTCCCAAGTTGATAATTTAGTTACTATTTTTCTCCCAGAGCCAAATGAGGAAATGTTTCTCCTTCAAGGTCATTAAAAGTAGAGACTGACGGAATCATATTTTCAAGCTGCCATGCCAAGCTGCTGCCTTCATCAGCACTAATGTATTCTAAAAGCAGTATTTGGCAACTGTATATTGAGGACCTGGAGCTGGATTACATTTCTAAGTCAAAATGCAGTAAAGTTCACGTTCAGAAGGATTTTACCATAATCCAATAGCACCTTAATGGGCCTTTAAGCCTCAAACCACATTTTAACCCTAAATTCTCAGGGAGGGCTTGGCCATATCATTTTTCAATAGAAACATTTCATGGTTTATTGATTTTATCCAAGAATAAGGAAAGGCACTTATGGAAAAAAGGAGTTTGGCTTAACTTGTAAAACTAAATGGGCCCTGAGCTAGGAGGCTTAAAGGAGTCTTGCATGCTAAACACCACACTGAATGAATTGCATATAAACAACTGGGCCTGTGTAAATAGTGAGAATTGTCTCCTTTACAGGAGTTCACAATAGCTGCACTCTATCTAGGACAAGCGTATTTCTCCTTCATGCACAGTTAAACTGCAAGACAGACCATAACCTGGCCGTTTTAGGTTTTTGCCAAAGCACACAGGTTGATTCTGAAATGCCCAGGGCTAAGTAACAGACCATACAAACCCTAAGGGAAATGTTAAGTCTTGGGGAGCTAGAAGGTTGTTCTCCTCACTGTTTTGAATTTATAAAGAAGAAAAAAGGGGGAGGGGACAGAGGGAGGGAGAGAGAGAGGGGGAGGGGGAGAGAGAGAGAGAGAGAGAGAGAGAGAGAGAGAGAGAGAGAGAGAGAGAGCAAAGCAAGAAAGAAGAGAAGAAATAGAAGGAAACACTATATTCATGGGTGGAAATTATTTAATGGGCTTCAGTCTATCCACCTAGCTTGCTTTTTTCTTGGGCATCTTGACAATGGCTCTATTTGGACCTTTCATGATTCGAAAGAGCTACCACACAAAGGTAGGGTAGTGATAGGTTGATTGAACCTTGGCCTTGGAAGATGGCTTTTAGACTCTTCATTTATATTATAGATAAGAAAACTAAGGCAACTGAGGACCAAGTGGTGAAGTGATTGCTTTAGCCTCTCAGCTTGGAAGTGGCAAAACTGGTCCAAAATGCTGACCTACCCTTTTATAGGCTACCCCTTATTCCAGAGCATGTTACCACGGCCCTACAGTAATATACCCCACAGCTATCCTCTCCCATTACAAAACCCTTAGGTCACTGTCAAACAATAAAAGTTCAATACAGAAAAGACTTCAGATCCTAACAATAAGATAAACTGAGTTGAGAAGTTAGAATGAGGGGCCTGCCGGGTGGTGCATTGGTTAAGAGTTGGCTTGGGACGCCAGTTCTGAGCAGCAGGGCCCCGGTTTGGATCCCACATGAGGACCAGTGATGCTGTGCCCTCTACAGCTAAGATGGTAAACAACAGCTTGACCTGGAGCCGGGCTGCTGTGAGTCACCGGCAACGGCGTAGGCTGCAGCGGGGCTGCAGTGGGCTGCCATGAGCTACCATGAGTGGCTGGCAGCCAATATGAGTGGCCGGCAGCCGCCGTGAGTGGCCGTCCAATGGCCGGCGACTGATCTGCTTCACCTGGGAAGAGCGCAATGATAATACCAACATGGGCCAATGAAGCGACGTCCTCCACAACTAGACTGAAAAAAAAAGCACAGCAACTTCCCTGTTCCCCTTCCCCAATTCCCCAATACAGTCTTAGAAGAAAAAAAGAGTAGTTAGAATGAGAACCAAGTTCCCCACTCGTGCTCAGTAACTACCAGTTACCAGCTAGTACCAGCAAGATACTCTTTACAGTAGAGTAGATGAAGGTCCACGTCACATCACTTAATCAAAATAATCAAGAGCTTTTGAGCACCTGCCACATGCCATGGGAAGAGAGGGAAGGGAAGCAAGATGGTGGAAAGGCTCTGTTTTACAAGGATCCATGGTTATTTAGCAGCCAGTGTTCAACCCCACAGACACCCATGATGAATACCAGTTTCACTAATACAGCACGTGAGCAACCGCTACTCCTATGTTTTAACAACTACAGAGAAAAGCGTACAGGAAGAGGCAGGACCGCTGCTAAAAGACACAGTGTGCAACAACCAAGTCCCATGTTCAGAGATGCTTTGGTATGTTATCTAAGAGCATAAATCCGAATAGAGAGGTCTCATCTGAATGGCGGAGGTGTTGAAAAATTGCATCGACTTCGTGATTCAGCAAACGTGTTTCCAGTGCCTGCTGCACACTGGGTTCTGCTGGGCACTGTGGGCGGAGCCGGAAATAAGGCTGAGGAGCTCCGTGCCCTCATGGCGCCTAGTGGGAGAGAGATTCAGTGTAAAGGTGCCAAATGAGAAAATTGTTGTGGAGGGAAGAGAGAGGCCTTCCTAAGGAAGTGACAGTACGTGTGAGACCTGCAGCAGGGGCAGGTGCCACCCCCGGGTAGAGTGAAGGCTCGTCCTAGGCAGCAGATCCAGCTGGTGGAAAAGTCTGGAAGTGGGACATGGCTTGGTATGCCCAGAGCTGAAGGGCGGCCAGTGAGGAGGAGAGGGAGGCGTGTGGTACAGGAAGAGGCTGGAGCCCGGGTCGGGGGTTTGGGTTTTATTCTGGGCACAATTGGGAGCCCATTGAAGGGCTTAGTGACAGTCAATAGAAAGGCACACAAAGGCCTTGTGAGGGTTCAGCACAGCCCTGTAAGCCCTGCATTCAGGGCCTCACTAAGCACGCATGGCATTGTCTCCAGGGACTCCTTTCACAAGAGCCTCTCGGCCCCCAATTTTCTCAGCTCTTTCTCTCCAGGGCTCTCATATGGCTTTGGGATGAACACAAACTAGGGAGCCAGAAGAAAAGCCCCCAGCCCCCAGGGGCCCACTGGCCTGCCTCACTTGGTGTGCAGAGACAGGGAGAGGCCCTGATTCAAGCCCCAACTCGGGCTGTGTAACAGAAGCTATACTGGATAGGCTCGGTTTCCCCCAGAGACACTCTGCATCCTTCCCCCCCCCCCCCCCAGTCTACGCCGGCGGCTGGGTCCCTTGCCCTCGGCTCCCACTTGGGTTTGGCCAATGGAGGTAGGAGGTTGCAGAATGTGAGGAAAGGGAGATCCTGGTGTTTTTGCTCCCCAGATCCCTAACCCCCAGGCTGTGGATTTTTAGCTGATGGGTCTCTTTTCTGAAAGCCTTGGTTCCTGCCAGGCAGCCCCGTCCTCTCTCCAGGTCCTTGCACCGGCCCTTTCCTCTCCCTGCAAGTCTAGGGTAGTCATGGCTTCCTGCTGTTGCAAGCTCCAGGCACTTCCCCGTCCCTTACTGGTCTCCTTGTCCCTGTTGGCCACTTCCATGGATAACACCTTCCTTAACCTGTCCTCATTAGTCCCTTTTAATGGACCGTCTATTTCCGCCCTGCTCCCTCACTGATCCAATGGGCAGCTGCTTTGAGTCTCTGAGACTCAGTTATCCCCATTGGTTATATCCCTAGTGAGAAATTCTTGTGGAAAATAAATCAAGTGAAGTGCTATGCATGCACACACACACACACACACACACACACACACACACACACACACACACATACACACACACACACACACAACACCCACCAGCTATTCACAATATCCAGAAGGTGGACCCAGTCAAAATGTCCATCACCAGATGAATGGCTAAACAAATTCTGTAATGTCCACATCATGGAACAGTATTCAACCATAAAAGGGAATGGAGTACTGGTCAATGGCAGATGAACCTTGAAAACACGATGCCAAACAAAAGAAGCCAGACACGAAAGGTAACGTATGATCCCATGTATGTGAAATATACAGAATAGATAAATCTATGGAGACAGAAAGCTGATAGGTAGTTGGCAGGGGCTCAGGGGAGGGGAAAGGTGAGAAAACTGTTCGATGGGTAAGGGGTTTTCCTTTGAAATGATGGAGAAGTTTTGGATCTAGACAGAAGTGGTGGTTGCACAACACTGTGAGTGTACTAAGTGCCACTGAATTGTTCGCTCTGGAATAGTTAATGGCATGTTACGTGAATTTCACCTGAATAAATTATTTTTTTAAAAAGGAAGCCTATAAGAAACGATAAAATGCTAAATAGAGACCAGAATCCTTCCGATCGTAATAAAAAATATATACAGCTAATACATACACATACATACACACAACACATACATAATAAGACAAGGTTTTAATGTAATTATTATCGACTCCACCCTACAGATGAGGACACTGGGCCACAGAGAGGTTAAGTAACTTGCCCAAGGTCACACAGCTAATAAGTGGCAGAGTAACGATTTGAACTCCAGTGGAAGCTTCCAGAGTTTGTCCTCTCGACACCATACTGACTTATCTCTCAGAAGAGTGTTAAAAGTTACCTTCTTATAGAGATCAGGGACCTCATAATAAAAACAGTAGCAACCATAAGTCCAGCAAGCAGAGCGAACAGTGAAGTGTTTTCAGGGTAGGAGGCAGGCTCAGTCAGTATCCTCATTTCTGTAGTGGAGGAAACTGAGACCTAGAGAGGGTAACTCAATTGCCCATGACACAGCCAGCCAGCAGATATCTCAAGTACATTCATAATCACTGTTTTATCTTGGTGGCCAAATCTTCCCACCCACCTTGGGAATTTGGGACTATCTTAATAGACCACCAGGAATTCCATTTGCAATGGATCTCCTTGGGCTGAAAGGCGGGTTTTCTGGGGAAACAAACACATAGCCCTGATTTGTAGTATTTATCAACTCCCACGGTGTGAGTGCTCCCATCGTGGCTAATTTCAAACCCCAACGTGATGTCCCTGAGCCCAGGCCGAGGAAGAGGTGGCTCAGTCATGCCGCTGCCCCAGGGATCTTGGGTGAAAGGGCAGTGTGGACTCTTGAAAGACAGACAAAGCTCCAGGTCTCCTGGATCGAGACTCAGAGACAAAGATGACTTGAGCTTTTAGAGGTACAGCCAGGGTGAAGGGGGACAGTGGGGGGTGTGAGCAATTTCCTGGGCAGGTGTGCAATGCGCTTGGTATAGCCCCAGGAGGTCCATGACACATATGAGAATTAAGAGGTAATATTTGCACTTAGTATGTGGAAGACACTTAATAATTAATCACTATTAAATTATTATTATGAGGTCATTATAACAGAACCTTCATGCATTTGCATGAAACCTTCCCATCAATTATAATGTTTAAGTTTTAGGATTTCCAGGTTTTAAGATTAGATAGGAAGGGTTTACCCTCACTAAATAGTTGAGGAAACTGAGGCAAAGAGAGACGTAACTTGCTTAAGTACATGCAGCAGAGCCAGCCTGGATCCCAGGTCATCTGAACTAAGGCTTAGATACTGCAAAGCCAGCTTTCCAGGGGTTGGTTTTAACTAGGTGACAACATGGAGCAAGTCCGGCTTGGAGGAGTGGTCCTGCTCTGTGCACATGTGAAGGTGAGGGTGGGGCAAGACTCCCCCAGACTGACAGGGAGCTGGGCCCTGAGACCTGCAGAGTAAGGTGTCCCCCAAGCACAAGGACCGCAAGGGAAGGGGTGGGTGGAGAAGTTGGGTGATTTCTGATCTAAGAAGCTAAGGCCCCAACAGAGGGGCTGCCAGCCCAGAGAGCACCTAACATGAATCTAAAAATCTGGAAAATCAAGTCCTGGGTAGAAGTCTAGAGGGAAATAGATTTAAAAATGTATGCTCTGACCTCTCTGCCCTCCACTGCTCACCTCACATGACCGTAGCTCCTCATTTTGCTAGTAAAGAAGGAAAATGGTGTGGCTACTAATAAAATCTAGGGGCCAAGAGCCTTTTTAGGCTTATTAGCATATCAGGAGTAACTTTTTAACCCAATCTACACCTGCAACCTTTCCTCTCCTCCTTTCCATCCTCCAACATAGCTGCATCATTAAAATTTTTTAACTTTTTGTTTTGAAGTGATTACAGACTCAAAGGAAGTTGCAAGTATAGCACATAGAAGAGTCCCATGAACCCTTCCCCCAGGTTCCCCCAGTGATAACATCTTATGTAACTAGGAAAATATCAAAACCAGAAATTTGACATTGGTACAATACTATTAACTAGACTACAGACCTTGTTCAGTTTTCACCAGTGTTTTTTATATGCACTCCTGTGTGTCGGGGGAAGGGGGTGTGTAGTTCAATGCAATTTGATCCCGCATATAAATTTGTGTAACCACCACCAAATAGGATCCAGACCATTTCATCACCACAAAGAAACTCCCTGGGGCTACCCTTTAGGGACTCACCCCCCACCCCCACTCCATCCCTGTCTCCTGGCCACCATCAATTTGTTCTCTATCTCTACGTTTTCATCATTTTGTGTATGTTACCTAAACGCTATCACACAGTACAAAATATTTGGAGGTTGGCTTTTCACTAAGCATCATGCCCGTATCCATGTTGTAAGTTGAATCGTGTCCCCCTCAAACTCATATGTTGAAGTCAGAATGTGAGCTTTTTTGAAAATAAGGTCACTGCAGATACATTTAGTTAAGACGAGGTCACACTAGAGTAGGGTGGGCCCCTACAACCGGTGTCCTTATGAAAAGAAATGTAGACACAGGCATGAACATAGGGAGACCGTCATGGAAAGATTGGAGTTATGCTGTCACAAGCCAAGGAACTACCAGAAATCAGGAGAGAGGCCAGGAACAGTTTTCCTCAGCACCAACAGAGGGAGCATGGCCCTACTGACACCTTGACCTTGGACTCCTAGCCTCCAGAATCGTAAGACAATAAATGTCTGTTGTTTAAGCCTCTTGGTCCTAGTAAATTAATACAATGCATGTCTCAAAAGCTTGTCCTTTTTTATTGCTGAAGAGGGCTCCACTGTGTGCATATATGAGAACGTGTTTAACCTTTCACCCAATGAAGGGCATTTAGATTGTTTCTAGTTTTAGGCTACTACGAGTAAAGCTGCTATGAACATTCATGTACCAGTTTTTGTTTGAATATAAGTTTTTATTTCTCTGGAATAAATATCCAAGAGTGCCAATGCTAGGTCTTAAGAGTCAAGTGTATGTCTAGTTAATAAGAAATAGCCAAACAATATTCCCATATTGTTCATTTTTATGATGCATGAACTCATTCCAGCCTCTTGTAAGCACTCCTTCCATTTTGAAAGATTGCAGTGGATCCTGAGAGGGAAGGTGGGAGGAGGGAAAGGATGGAGTCACCAAGAAAAAGCATGCAAATATGATTTTTCAAAAATGGCATTCTGATAACTTGTGCTGCTGATAACCGGGAAGCGGATAACTAAAAAGAGTCGCAGTCACGGGCCGGCTGAGTGGCGCGTTGGTTAAGAGCTGGCTTTGGACGCCAGAGGGCCCCGGTTCAGATCCCACATATGAGGGCCAGTGACACTGCCCTCCACAGCTAAGATGCTGAACAACAGCTCAACCTGGAGCTGGGCTGCCCTGAGTCGCTGGCGACGGCAGGTGGGTTGCCATGGGCTACCGTGTGTAGCCAGCAGCCAGCATGAGCGGTCGTCCAGAAGCTGGCGACTGATCTGCCTCGCCTGGGAAGAGCACAATGATGGTGCCAACTTGGGCCAGTGAAGCAACGTCCTCCCCAACTAGACTGAAGAACAAAAGGATAGCAACTTGTCTGTTCCCCTTCCCCCAATTCCCCAGTAAAAATCTTTAAAAAAAAAAAAAAAGTATGAGTCGCAGTCTTGGTTATCTGAATGCAGTCAGCAATTCAACATGTATTGATTCAATATGTCCCACATGCCAGGCACCAACCTGGATGCTGGGCAGACCACACACACTGGGATGGAGACTTGTTCCTCAGAGTCTGTCTACCTGGTCTAAGAGATAGACATGCACACAAAGAACCTTCATGCTATGCAGTATGATTAGAAGGGCAGGGAATCTGGAGACACGCATGACCCAAAATATCAGATAAACCCCATATTATGAGCATCGACCTCTGGAGTGTACGAAATAACCTTGCTCCCTTCTTAATTTCTTCTCAGTTCGCATGTTGTCTGAGACATGAGTAGGCAGCTTGGAGATAGGGCTGAGATGAAAATTTAATTCTGGGCAAACCAGAAAGCGAACCTCAAGACACAGACTCATTTGTTGACTGTTTGAGCTCCTGGAAATAGAGTATAACGTTGTATTAGTCACAAAACAGAGAAGTGTTTTCTCGGATTATCGGGATTATCTGTTTAGTTGAACCCATTCATTCAGGGATGGCCCACTTCTCATGCTCTCAGAGGCTTCTTTTGGGGGACGCATTTACTACTCACCAGCTTTCCTTGTCAATCCATCCTTTTTCCTTCCCTTGCCTGCAAAGGAAGAAAGCCTGAGGAATCCAGGCTGGACCTTGACTAAAGGCAAGTCCATGACTTTCACTGTCTCTTCTCAATAGAGAATTTAAGGCCCAAATGAGGATGGACTCTGCATTTAATCCAATCAACAAAGTTCTTTAAATAAAGTAAGTAATCACCCTTGCCCTGCCCTGAAAAGAGGATTTTTTTATTGACCTGTAACATCCCATAAATATTTTATCCCTTGACTTGTCTTTTGTAAATTTTAGTTTGGGCATAGGATATGACAGTTAGCATTGATGTTCTCGGCCCTCCTGGCATCCACCCGAGAGATGGGGAGCCCAGGGCTGAACCACAGCCCAGAAATAGAATAGGATAGTGACGGCAAGTGTCTGAATATCCATTTACCTGTGAGCTTTCACTGAACATGGGAACCAGCTTGACTGTATTTCCTAGACTTCCCCATATCTAGGTGTGGTCACATGACTAAGTTCTGGCCAATGGGATGTGAGCAGAAACGATACATGCAATTTCCATGCCATAGCCTTAATGAAAAGGGTATGTGCTCTTCTGCCTCTCTTGCTATCTTGCCTCATGGAAAGTTGATATGCGGAGATCCATTAGGAAGCATGCATTCCAGAACAACAACTCAGAGATGGTGGAAGAACAAGAGCACGAGGTTCCGGGTCCTCGATTCCGTGAAGCCACCTCATCAACCACCTGCTTATTCTTGGGTAGCCTCATGAAGGTGAAGTTAATTTCCCTCTTTCTTGCTTAAGCCAATGTGATTTTGATCTTTGAAACAGCAGCTGGATTTGCATTCTGCTAATACATGAAACAAATCCAAAGGAGGGAGCCGCATGATATATGAAATGGAAAGAACTGAGAGAACAGAGAAGAAGACAAGGGCCTCCCATTCCATGGAGAGTGGCACAATCATGTGTATGGCATGGCTTGCTAGTACTGAAGCATGTAGTAAATACTCAGCTAATATTTCTTTTTTTTTTTTAAGATTTTTATTGGAGAATTGGGGGATGGGAACAGTGCTGGGGAATTGGGGGAAGGGGAACAGACAAGTTGCTGTCGTTTTGTTCTTCAGTCTAGTTGTGGAGGACGTTGCTTCACTGGCCCAAGTTGGCACCATCATTGCGCTCTTCCCGGGTGAGGCAGATCAGTCACCGGCTTCTGGACGGCCGCTCACTGCGGCTGCTGGCTACACACGGTAGCCCATGGCAACCCACTGCAGCAGGGGCTGCAGCCTACGCCGTCGCTGGCGACTCACAACAGCCCAGCTCCAGGTTGAGCTGTTGTTCAGCATCTTAGCTGTGGAGGGCAGTGTCACTGGCCCTCATATGTGGGATCTGAACCAGGGCCCTCTGGCATCCCAAGCCAGTTCTTAACCATCGCGCCACTCGGCCGGCCCTCAATAATATTTCTTGATAGAAAGTTCCCTCGTAGCAGTCAATGCCCATCACTCAAATGCAATGGCCTCTGCTGACTTCTTGGCCTTGGCCTGCGCTTTTCCCTTCGCCTGAGAGCCCTTCCTCAATCCCACCGTCCCCCACACCTGCAGAAACTCTACTCATCCTTCGGATTCCTGCATACACTTTGCTTTCCCAGGGAGAGGCCTTCTCTAGGTGCCGACCCCTCCTCTGTGCTCCCCTCAATCCCTCCCTTGCCTGCCACACCTGCCTGTTCATTGTTCTGGCTCCTCCTCCAGACTGAGAATTCTAGGAGGACTGGGACCACACCTGACTGTTAAGCCACTGTGTCCCCAAAGTTAGCTGCAAGCTGCACACGGGATGCTCGGGGACCCTGGAAAGAATCATGAAGCTGGAAGCAGGCTTTAAAAGGTGTAGGTCAAATATCACTTACCTGAGAATTTGGGAGTCTTGATCTGGAATGAAACCCTCTCTAGAAAACCCTGCCTCCTCGGGGAGAGCCAGTCAAGTGCCCAAATGCCTCTCCTTGGGGAAAACAATTGGGGGAACCCATCTTCTGGCTGGGGTTGCCATCTCTTACCATCCTGGCTAGGCTCTTCCTTTCTCTTCTCCCTCATTCAGGTGTCTATAGTAAAACTGGGGGTTTGTTTCTCTCTATTTTCTTCTCACTTTCCTCCTTGGCTTTTCTATTTCCAGTTGTTATTCTGCTGTTTAGAGCTGAGCACTGTCATTCACAGCTCTGGCCACCCCGCTCCTCGCCACCTGTCCTACACCATCCACCTGCCTCTGATAAGCACACAGCAGTGGGCTCCTTTACTTCTGACACCTGCAGAGCCAAGTGAAATCTCCACTTTTATCACCAGGTCCCCGTTACCTCCAATTTTTTCATGTCTTGTTAAGCCTCAAAACGGTTTGAGCAATTTCTTCAAAAGCCACATAGATTATTCAAAACAAGAACAATAGGGGAGGAATAAAAGCCACTAAACTGCAAAAATTATCTGGTGCACCCAACCCCTCAGTCCCTTGCTTTCTTTGACCTTCATGCACTTGACAGGTAAGCAGGTGAAGGCTCACTAGAAAACAGCCCAGCATCCTCCAGAGCCAGATCACTTCACGGTCCACGCTTCTCCCGGGAACAAGGGGATTTGTCTAGGCTGCCAGCCCTACAGAGCCCAGCACTCACAAGGACCTACCTGTGCCTGGTTTAATGCTCTGCCACCATGATCCTGAATTCCTAATAACTTTTGAAAAGGGTCCACATTTCCATTTTGCATTAGGCCTTGTAACCTAGGCAGCCTGTGCTGTCCTTTGACATCAATTCTTGTGAGGCACAGCTGCCTTCCCACATGCTAGCATCAGAGCCTCCTGGTATCATAAGGACCTCAGAATCTCAAACGTCGGAAGTGAAAAGCATCATGGAACAAGGGTGATGTAGGTCCAAGTTGGGTTTGAATTCCGCCCTGCAATTTACTAGACTTAGACTAATTGCCACAGCCTGAGCCTCAGTTTCCCCATAAAACAAAGGAAGCCATACCTTACCTCATAAAGTTGTTGGGAGGATCAAAGGAGATAATTTATTAGAACAAGGCATCTGGAAGAGACTGGGACTTGAAATATTTGAAGTTGGAAAGCGGCCATTTGGGGAATTTTAAGACAGTCTCTGTAGTTTATGAGGGGAAAAAATGAATTTGTTTTTGGAACAGGCACTCCCTTTGTTTAAGGAGGGGCCATGTCACTGAGCCATTTTGGTCCTACTGGTAAGGCCAGTTCTCATCCTAATGTACACCATTTACAAATGTCAATTGGAGAGCCTCCAGATGAATACTAAAGTAGGAATTCTTTTTCAATAAAACTTGGAACTTCAATGTCTAGTGCCTGAAAAATCACTGCATATTCTTGGGAGATTCGTTTGTTTTTGGACCAAAAATGAGATCACAAGTGATCCAGTGCCAATACCCACCCCCATGAGGAGGGAAATTCAGGCTTGGCCCCCAAAACTGGGCCCAGGCTGTGGAATTGCCCCTGTGGGGTTATTTAAGTTGAAGAAGCCAGACTTGGTGAAGCCAAAGGATTGTGATTGGGTCTGATAAGGACCTGACAGGTGGGAGCTGACATGTTCTCCAGAGGGAATGAAAGCCCCACTGTCAGGCTTTCTGGGAATTGGGCTGAATCCTGCTGCAGAGCATGAGGTGGACTTTGGGCTGAAAGGGATGACTCTCCCTCTCTCTGAGAGTGGCCTGAACTCCTCAGCAGAAATTTCTGAGGGTCCCTTTTGGGTCCCTTAGCCACATGAAGGCCAGACAGAAGCTACACAAGGCCAGGTTTAGTCTTTCAGTTAAATTCTGTTGTCCCCAAACGTCTAGTAAATGTATTCCATTTTCATTTAAAAACTCACCTGGTACAACTTAAATATATACAATTATTTGTCAATCATAACTCAATAAAGCTGGGGGGGCGGGAGTTATACCATTTCCATCCTATTTTAGCTGTGCTTTGGGGACTGAAGGGAGGAGCTCATATCTGTGTCAGGGATGGCGCTATACAAAGGTGAGTGTCAGCAACCAGGACACTAGGATACTCCGCTGAGCTTGAAAGGGGCCACAGTGCAGAGCAAGGCGGCTGGTGAAGATGACAAGCCACCACCTGGGTAGATGTCTTTGGAAGCAGGCTTTCAAAGGCATAGGTCAAAAGTCAGTACATAGGTAGAACCTACACACATTTCTCGGGGTTCCTAGAAATATTTAGAGAAGAGAACTTCCCTGAAGAAGGGACTTCCTTTATCCCATGTGACGGGGGTTTGGATTACTATGTGGCCACAGATGACTGAACAAGTACAGCAGTGGGAGGCAAGAGGGGAGGTCAACTTGGTTCCATATGTAAAATGATTTAACTTGACACTTACTGGCCATATAATTATTATTATTTTACAGTTGAGGAAAAGAAAGACCCAGAAAGCTGAACCAATCTCTCCAGCTGTCCATGGTTTCTTTGCCAGCCACATGCCCTTCCTGGAGGGCCTGCTCTGTCCACCACTCCAGCAGAAACAGCCAGGTGACCGTTTTCCAAATGATGCCTGTGATCATTTCCCCTGATCACAGCTGATTGGACCAGGAGCTAACACCTGACTCAAGGTAAACCAATCAAGTCCTCTCTCCTTAATATTGAAACAAAATAATCATTGGTCTGGCATCTGGACTACGTCAGTGAGCTGTGAGGAGCCAAGGTTGTCAAGTCTAGAATTAGTGTCAAGGTCAGCCAAAGCCATGGGCAGGCGAAATAAGGAGGAACAGAGAGTAGGCCTGGCAGGAAAGTCATCTGCAGGGAGGAGAGTTGAGCAAGTGTCTGGGGACCTGTGGAAACAGGCTTCCCTGGGTGTCAGGAAACAGTGATGAGTTGCCACTTGCTGTGAGGCCAGGCTAAACTTCCTGCAGCTGGGTCCCAGGAGCTGCCCCTGAATACTGATCGTAAGACCTATGGCTTTTCTGTTTTGTTTTGTTTTGTTTGAATTCAATTTAAGAAGCTTCTTTTCTCTGCAACCAGCCATCCTTGGGACTGAGTCACTGAGAAGGCTGAGGCTGGGTGGTGAACACCCAGCCCAGGGCTTTTTCTGTGGCACCGCAGTGCCTGCTTCCTCCCTCAGGCTAAGGCAGATTTCTTTGGTATTAACTGGATCTGTCCAGATATTTTGTAGTGAAAATGTAATTTTTCTTATATCTTCGCAAAGCTGTGGATGGGACACAATGCCCAGAAATGGCCCGAGTCTCTATCTGAAGATCTAAGGAGGACGATCACGTGACACCTGAGAGCCCGTCAGTAGACACCTGGCCAAGGCCACGGCAAACGCCAGCTCAAGGACCAAAGGAGCCTTTGTCTGTGGCCTGGCAGAGCTCTCTGTTCTGGACCAGGCATTCGAGTTGCATATCCTGACATCAGGTGATTCCCAGAAAACAGTGAGGCTCCAGCCTACAGTGGCCAAGTTCCAGATATTATTTCCCTGCTAGGAATCCAATCACTTGGCATGCAAAGCCACTTGGGAATGTCCCACCCTCAGTGAGAACGCTGGGACTCATTCCGCCTGGGACCCTCGATATATAACAATCCAATTAACTTCTCCATTGGCCCATTGTTTTGCCGCTCTTTGTCCGGGACCCTCAATGAAAGATAAACTCCTTCGAAATAACAACAGTAATAAAAGAGCTCAGGGCCTGTCAGTACCAGGCCCTATGTATACATTGCCTGTAGCCTCCAAAGCCACCATATAAAATGGGTGTTGTTACTTCATTGTACAGATAAGTACGCTGAGGCTCAGAGTCAGTAAATATCTCACCTGAAGTCACTCACTGATCAGTATCACAGCCAGTCCGCTCTACTCTGCCACTAATAAAAGCAGCATTTATTGAGCTCATAAACTATGCTCTAGACACTTTAAGTTCCTTCGATCACTCTTCACAACCTGACGGCACGATTACACCAATATTACACCAATATATAAATAAGGAAACTGAAGCAAAAAGAGGTTTCAAATAGATGCCCAAATAGATGGGAGAAATGAGATTTGAACTTGATTCTGTCTGGTCCCCAAATCAGAGTTCCTGCCCAGGACGCCTCCTAAGTTGCCTTCTGAGCCCCGCTCTGGCAGGGCCTGGCTAAGATGCAGCTAAGATGCTAACTGACGTGTTGAGGGGTTGGTTATCCTCCTGCCCGGCCTGGACTACACCCACTGCCCTTTCCACCGTCCCTTGGACCTCACAACTGCTCCTTAATGTGGGCAGATCACATCCCTGAAGCTGTACCTCCCGAGGCCCAGACAGGTGCTTCCTCAATTCCAAGATCACATAGCTGATAAGTGGCAGAGCCGGGCACTGAGCATGGACAGGCTCTCTCCACAGGACCACACTGAGTCTTTAAGAGACTTACAGTCAGAGCCTCTGGAAAACTAAAACTCCCTCAGGTGAAAAGAAATGAGCAGCAAAAAAGGTGGGATTTGAGGCAGAATGACAGGCCACACTGAAGGAAACATCCAAGCATCCCAAAACCAAAGTTGCTCCACCACCGTCAGCAATATCAGGGGTCCTGAGGAGACAAGCCCTGTGTTCAGAAACACCCAGTGACTCTGTGGAATCGAGGCACCTTTGTGATCACACAAGAGCAGATCTCCAATGCACTGGCTAATTCTCATTTAGCACCCGAGAGAAGAGAATGAAGCGAAGACAGTTTCCCCTCTTGCTTGGCCAGTGGGCAGTTTCCTTGGACAACAGACTGAGACCTGGGAATTTATATGCAGGGGATTTATTGGGGATGGTCCACCCACCACCCTTGGAAGAGGGGTGAGGGCAGCAGGAGCGGGCAGAACTGTAATGCAGTCACAACAGAGGCCTCTGGGGATCCCACAGGGAGCCCTGGGACTAGAATGGCCCCCTGTTGTCCTGAGTCCAGGCAAGGGGCTGAGGCTTTGCAAACCCACATGGAACAGTCATTGCATCCAGGATGCCCCAGGGATGGGGCATACAGCTGAACAAGGCAGCTCCCTCTGGCTGAGGGCAATTCCTGGCTGTGAGCCTCTGGCAGCCAACACTGCCAGCAGCTGAGTGAATAGGCACCCCAATTCTAAAGAGGGATCTGAGGGATACACCATAGCATTCACTCTAAATAGCCTTTAGAATGTGCCTGGGTGCAAGCTGGGTATACACACACACTCTCAGCCCTGCCTGAGGGCCTGCATCCCCACCCTATCCCCTACCACTCGGGACAATTTGAAAAGGAGGCTGCCTCCTGGTGGAACTCCACAAAGCAGAGCTGAGCTGCCTCTTATTTTATTTTTGGGATCCCTTGTCTGTCTGGAAATGCCTGGATGACAAGGGGAGTTATCCCTTCTGTCTCAACGACTGGCTTATGGAAAGGTTCGATGTCCTGGACGCCTTGCACATCTCGATTTGCACAAGCCTTGATCGAAACTTCGCCATCTTGCTCTGCCCTAATGATTCAGGCTGGACAATGTCAGACCATAAAACCAGCGAGAGCAGGGCCTCTGGGGAGGACAAAATGTTAAGTGATGTTTCAAAGCACGTTTTTCTTCTCTACCAAAACCAAGACTTCAAATTTGCGGGAAAGCACTATTAGACCACCCTCTGAAATGAGAGACGGGGTTGGGGGGGAGCTGAGAGAAAGAGAGAGACACTAAACACCCCTCAAACTCTTGCTTTTCCAAAAGCTAACGCAGGGAGAATGAAAAAGCACGAGTCCCTTAAATTTGCAATGGCCTCCGTCTGCTTTACCACCACTATGATGGATTATAGTGTTATTCAATTACATAATTGAAGGTTGCCTAATTCACCCACTGTATATAGATTTTTTAAAAAAATCCATTTCCCCCATAAACAAGAGCATAATTTTAACCATCAAACCACTCAAAATCTTAACCCCAAGCCACCTTATTTGCATTTTTCCCTACAGAGCTTACATTTCTTACTTCTGTAATGGGACAATTTTGAGCATGAAGCCCAACCACCAGCCCTGTGGGGCAATAGCATCCTTACTTTACAGTCATAGTCACCCTTCTCCCCCCATTTCCAGAATTAAAGGAAAGTTGAATGGCCTCAGGCCACTTCCAGAACTGAAAGAATGTTAAAAGATTTGGGGCTCAGTCTGTTGGGTCAGAAGAGGATACAAACTGACAGTACAGGTCCCCTGAGCCCCTTCTAGTTTTTGGCATCTCAAACAGTTGCCACAAATGTTGGAGCTCTTAAACTCCCTCATGCTTTCTTTCTGGGAGCCTCAGAGAAGCTCTTAGAACCATAGGAAAAACAAAAGAGGACGAAAGAAAAATCAGAAGGTCATCTGCGAAACAGTATAAAAAAGATGTTGTGCATACATCCAATGAAATACTACTCAGCCATAAGATAAAATACTGCCATTTGCAATAACATGGATATATCTTGAGACTATCATGCTAAGCAAAATAAATCAGATGGAAAAAGTCAAGAACCATATGATGTCACTCATATGTGAGATATAAAACTGAAAGCAACAAATGAACAAGCAAGACAAACAAAAACTCATAGACACAGACAACAGGATGGTGGTTACCAGAGGAAAAGGGGTGGAGGGTGGTAGAAGAGGATAAAGGGGGTCAAATATATGGTGATGGAAGGAGACTTGACTTTGGGTGATGAGAGCACAATGTAATATACAGATAATGTCTTATAGAACCGTACACTTGAAAGCTATGTAACTTTACTAACCAGTGTCACCCCAATAAATATAATAAAATGTCTTCAAGTGTCTCCCAAATTGTATCCTCTCCCAACTCTCTCCTTCGTTTAATTACTTCATCTTACAAAAAGAGGCAATTGTGACCCACAGTTTTCAGGCCCAGCTTGAGCCATTTCCCTATCGACTGGGGTAATAAACTAATGAGGATGCACTTATCATAACAGATTTACAATATAGCCGCTTTCCAAAGGATTCTCTGTTCACATTTTTCTGGGCATTTGTTTTGTTGGTTCGTTTGTTTTTGTTTTTTATTATTGCTGTTGTTATTTTTCATCTTCTAAGTTCTTGAAGGACTCTTCTTCGGGGCAAGGTCATTGGAGGCCTTTAATGCCAAGGTAGCTTTGCACTTAACTTGCAGCCATGGCACCATTCCAGATCAAAGAGGTAAGGCGGAATTAATGGAAATGAATTGCTGTTTCTTTGTAAGAACTTCTGGATGTTAACCATCTCTGACCGTGTGTCAGCTCCTTCCAACTTCATTCATCAACAGGCTCTCTTGAAACCTCGTGGATCCCCTTGGCCTATAAGCTTCTTTTGTTTCTGTAATAAGATGAAGGGAAATAAGTTCCACTGAAATAAGTTCCAATTAATTATGCTTCTGAGGAAATCTTTTGGATCACGATGAGTGGCTCACAGTAAGAAATGCCAGCTCTCCTGGAGTATGTGTGTGCACACTCGCTTTTTGTTTCTTGTTTCTGCGTAGGAAGTAAGGCAAAGCAAGCGACATTTCAAAATTCAAAAATTGATTGCAGTTACACTTTGGAGGATGAGCCATAATTCAGGAGATGAGACAGATATGCCTTCAAACCTTCTGGAAACAGTCTTTGGCCAGAAGGAACTGGACTCATGTGGTTCCCACTTCCTCCATTAAATTTAAATCCTATGAAATTATTTAAAATTATCTACATATAGAGACCTCTGGTTGGGAGTGTGGGGGCTGGGTAGCAGGCAGGGGATGGGAGAGTAACTAAATTGAAACAGAAATTTTGTTTTTTTGGAGTCAAATAAAGTTTGATTATAAGTTTGGATTTTTGCAAGGGGGAAAGGTTAACAATTGTTTTGAAAGTCATTTGATGGCTTTGGATAAAAGGTGCTAAACTGGGATATTATTGGCCACCAAGTAATGATCTGAAATTTACAGAAGTTTCATATTCACAGATTACATATGAAACGGCTGTGGGGTGTGGCGCTCAGCCAGTTGAGCAGTAATTCTCAACCAAAGAGAGGCCAGAATAGAAAGAAAAGAGAACTTCAGGGAATACCATCATTTAAAAGGGAAGTTGACATGGGGGAGATGTAACTTAGATAGGTAACTAAGACACAACAGCCATCTTCATTGATCACTTAATATGTTGTGAGTATAGAGCTAAGCACGTCTCAAGCATAGCTATTGACAACTAGACTCAGCTGTTTAGACAGTGAAATCGAGGCTCAAAATACTGTCCAAGAAGCCAGGATTTGAAGCCAGGGCAGTGTGTCTCCACAGCACAAGCTCTTAACCCCTGGACCGTATATTGCAGACTGAGGACAAGGAAATTCTGCAGGGACTTAGGAAACAGGACAGAAGAGGGAAAACTTTCAATAATGTAAAAAATAGTGTTTTGTTTGAAATATGCAAAAGAGTAAGGGAGTAAGGGTTGAAAAGTCAGAACTGTGATGGTTAATTTTATGTGTCAACTTGATTGGGCCACAGGGTGCCCAGATACCCGGTCAAACAATATTCTGGGTGTTTCTCTGAGGCTGTTTTTGGATGAGAGTCACATTTTTAAAAGTAGGCTGAGTAAATAAAGCACGTTGGCCTCCCTGATGTGGGTGGGCCTCATCCAATCAGTTGAAGGCCAGAATAGAACAAAAAGCTGACCCTCCTGTGAGTAAGGTAGACTTCCTCCTGCCTCACAAAAGCCTTTAGACTGGGGCATTGGCTTTTTTCCACTGCTTCCAGACATGAACTGTAACTTTAGCTCTTCCTGGGTCTCAAGACTGTCGGCTTTCAGACAGGAACTAAACCATCGGCTGTCGTGAGTCTCCAGCTTGCCAACTTACCCTGTACATGTCGGGACTTGTCAGCCTCCATAACCATGTGAGCCAATTCCTTATACTAAATCTCTTTACACACACACACACACACACACACACACACACACACACACACACACACCCCGTTTGTTCTGTTTCTCTGGAGAACCCTGACTAATGCACAGGTCACCCTAGGAAGATGACCAATGACCTCAGAAGTGTGTTTGCTCTTTTTTTCCCAAACTTAGCACAAAGTCGGGGACCATATAAGTGCTAGCCTAAGGACAGTGACATTGTTTAGAACAGCAAACTTTTTCTATGAAAGGTCAGATAGTAAAGAGTTTAAGTTTTGTAGGATATATAGTCATCGTCGTAACTGCCCACTTCTGCCATTGTAGAGCCGAAGCTGCCACACACAACATGTAAGCAAATGCACATGGCGCTATTCCAATAAAACTTTATTTAAAAAAAACAGGCAGTGGGCTGGATTTGGCCTACAGGTTGTAGTTTGCCAATCTCTTATCTAGAATAATACTTGGTAGATGGTAAATGTTCCTTGGCTTAGAATTACCTATATAGTATAGCATTTGACTCAGCAATTTTACTTCTAGGATTTTATCTTAGCTCTTTTAATTTTATTAAATCTTTTCTTCTTATTTTATTAAATCTTTTATTTTTATGTATTTATTTATGACATATTTTATCTTCTTGAAGATTTGCTAGATGAATACTCATTGCTTCATTACTTATAATAGAGAAGAATGGAAACAACCAAAATAAGGTTGAACCATAACAGACTACCAGGCAGCCATATAAAATGACACGGAAGAAGAATATTTAATGACATCAACCTATCTTTACTACATACTGTTAAGCGAACAGTGCAGGTTATAGAATAGTTTGAACAAAATTATCCATTTTTGTACCGTAAAGATATTTTTACGTATATATGATCATTTTCATTTTCTTCTTTATGCTTTCCCCTGTTTTCTAAACCTACCGCAATGAGCAGCTCTTACTTTTTTCTTAAGAAAAAAAGTGTTTAAAATGTAACTGTGCCCAGCAAAGTTTCAGTGAGTATAAAAGAGGACCCACGTACTTCTCCTCGGGTCAATTATTTCATGGCTTGGCCCCACTCCACCCTGAAGACTTTCTAAGACATCCATAGTTTCTGGTGATCCCACATAACCTAAAGAGTGACAAGATCCGATGTGAATATAATTACCATACATCAACACCTTCTGTGAGTCAAGTACCTTGCTGAGATATAAAGAAGCTAAGATACAGTCTTTGCCCTCATGTAGCTTACAATCCTGTTGAGAGAGGGGGAAAATGCACAAAAAAATAACTACCACGCTGGTCAGCCCTCAGGACCCCCTTAGAGAGGTGTGTGAGGTGATGAGGATCTGATGCTGGGGTCGGGCGGGAAGAAGAAAAATGCAGTGCTAATCACGCTCCCACTAGGCACCAAGAACCGTATCTCATCTAATTTTCCCAGACTCCTTGAGGACGTCTATCCTCCCGGCTCTGAGACGGGGAAACAGAGGCTCGGCAGGCTCTGGGCATGCAGCACTTGGGAGAGGAAGACCTCCTCATCCTGGTCTGCTCAGCTACAGGCTTCTCCTGTGTGTTTCTCCACCCCAGCGGCCCTATGGTGTGAGGGGCGGACCACCACTCTTTGGAAACAGACATTGTTTTCCAAAACAGTTTCCACGGTCAAAGATTTTGGAGAAGTGAAGTCAGCCCCCTCTAGGAGAGTTATTCAACACTTTAGCACATTGAAGGCTCCGAGAAGTCCTGCAGAAGAGCATTTTCCACCCTTACTTGGCCACCGAACCATTTTTTTTCATGTACCACCTGCTAATGCTCCTGGACCCAGGGAATCTTACACTCTGTCTCCGCACTTCATTCTGACTGGGGAAGGAGGCATACGAGTATGACAGAGAGCAGCTCAGGAGAGGGGAGCCTATGGGCCCCAAAGAGTGCAATAGAGGGGACAGGTTATTATTACACTTTGTGGAAACAGCTGCTGGAACGTTCCAGCCAGCCTGCGAAGTGCCCTAACTGAAGCCAAGCCCCCCTCACTCTTGATGCAAGTGCTGGGGCATGGGGACCCATGTGTTCACATCTTCCTGTGGCTGCAATGATGCTGAAACACAGGAGGCCATGAAAAGAGCACAAGTGACAGCCAAATCGGTGACAAGTTAATTTCCCCGTGAGGATTTGAGCCGGCATGGCCTAAGCAGGCACACAATTTGCCTAATTTTCCCTCAAGGGAATCTTCCCTCAAGAAAGAAAGTCACTAAGGAGTTTCCCACTCTCACTTGTAAACAACCGTGAATAATGTCTTCCCATGATCGCTCCACAGCGCGGGCCTTTGGACAGCCATTTAACCTAAATTGCTGACAGCTTCTCCGGGGTCCCTGGAGGCCTGCACCTGCCTGATAGGCAGCCCTCCCCTCCCCGCCTCCAGATCGCAGCTCTCCCTGTGCCCAAGCAAAGGGCAGGCAGAGGGGACCACAGAATCGGGGGCTGGCCTTTCAGTAGTTCTTCATGGATACGGTTATAGGCTATCTGGTGAGAGGGCCACTGGGCTAACAAAATGAGGGGAAGCATGCCACCAGGGGCACATCACACATTTATTCTTATCATTCCTGCACTTGGGAGTCAGCCCTGGGTTTGACTCCTGCCTCTGACCCATACCAGCTATAGGACTTTTGATACGGGGCACAGCCTCCCCCAATCCAAGGGCCTTCACCAGAAATGGGACAAAGTGGTATGACCGAGGTAAAGCGCCAGGGGCAAAGCCTGGTAAATAGGAGGTCTCAACAACAGCTCTGAGGACGACAACTGAGGCATCATCCCGACCTGAAAGACTCTGTGGCTGGGGAGCAAATAGGAAGCGATGCAGCCGGCCGGGGAAACTTCCTCCCAGACCTCCAGAAGAAAGGCCCAGAGCACCACCACAGACAGAAGAAAACTTCCCAGGGGATGTAGAGCCTTGGAATAAGAGTGTGATCAGGAGGGAAGGAGGGAGAGAAACAGCACAAGCAAAGGCCCAGAGGCCGGCCCAGCGAGGTGCATTTAAGCTGCCCCAGAGAGGAACCCCAGCCCACCAGACACAAGAAGACAGGAGGCAGGGACACGAGGAGGAAGCCAGGAGGGACAGACTGTGACCAGTGTCTAAAGCCAGGCAGACGGCGCCACTGGACACAGAGCCTTTAAAGCAGCGATTCTCAACCTGTGGGTCGCGACCCCTTTGGGGGTCGCACAACCCATTCACAGGGGTTGCCGGGTACTCGTATGTGGGCGTATCTGCATGTGGGCCTGGAGACGGATAGAGGAGTGGTGTCTCGGTTCCTAAGACCATCGAAAATATGTTTTCCGATGGTCTTAGGCGACCCCTGTGAAAGGTTGAGAACCGCTGCTTTAAAGGATCCTGAGCTCAGACACACAGGATTAAGATGGTCATTGGAAGAAATTTATGGGGCCCACGTGTAGATGGCATGAGTGCAGTGGGTAGGACATCTGGGGACATGAGGGCACAGTCACAGTCCAAATCACAGTAGATTTCACTAGAAAGCAGCAGAAATGTTTTTTGAGGAGTGTCAAAAACAAACAAACATAAAGCACTTGGCACCCGTCCCCCCAGGATCACCTGCTATCTTTCAAGTCTGTACTTCCCAGGTGGCAGAAGGGCGTCAGGACCAAGAGAGGACTGAGAAAGCCACTCTAGCCCATGTGTAACGATTTAATTTTTGCAAAATTGAATTAATGCATTACTTGTGTAATAAAAAATTAATTGGGGGGGGGGGAAACTAAGAAATCTACCTTCTCAGCATTTTAAAAAGAGGATTCCGCTTAAGGATTAGTTTTTTACTTTTGTGCAGAGGGCCCCACAAGTCAGCCAAATGAAACACCACCGTCTCTGGGAGAATTTTTTCCCGAAGCCTAAAAGCAGCCTCCACACACCTCCTTGGCAGCCTGGGCTAACCAGTGAGGGGGACTTTATTGAATGTTTGTTGCAAATTCAACAAAACACAGCAAGGGGAAAAGCCAGGGTCTCTGCAGTCTCTTAGCTCAGGACGTATCAACCGCTTCTCCAAGGTTCCCTTCCCTCCGACCTGCCTCCTCAGAAACCACTTTTCCTCCAAGAAACTGCTTTCTCCTTACTGGGACTACTTCTAAGCTACACACTCGCGGAGTGGCAAGCTTGCCACCAGAAATGAAGTCTCACACTGCTATCATCCTTGGCATCTGATGGAGACAGCGACGTTCCCAAACCGGAACCTAGAAAACCAGTTGGAGCCCCATTTTCCGCTGTTGTCCCTCCCTGTCTTGTCAAAGGTCCCTCTGTCCCCTATCATCATCGGGAGAAAAAAGACAGAAGGCTGTGCGGGCTGGGCAGTGATCGGCGGCACAGAAGGCGCCAAGGGAGAGGGAAATATGCAGCATTAATATTTAACGCCCCTTTTCCCATTTTCCCCTAATAAGCCGAGCGCTACGGCGGGGAGAGCTGATTTATTTTGTCAGCAGTGGAAATATTTCAAGTATGATGCATGTCACTGGGTCACACAGAACCCATCACACAAAAACACACACTGCAGAAGCATCCAAGAGAAGAATTGTCTGGACTTGATCTCAAAGACTTTAGGCTTCAGGAAGTCTTGCACACAGCAGCAGATTTCAATAAGAACTGGTTGCAGGGCAGGCAGTGGGACAGCTTTAGGCCACAAGTCTGCCCTCCCTGGGTTGACGTGAGGAACATGGTCAAAAGAACACAGGCTTTGGAGGCAAACAGCACTGGTGCCCTGCCCTCACCCCTGGCACCAGTGGCTTCCTATTGCAAATGCCTGCAACTTTTTGTCGGAGGGTTTCTTGGGCCACAAGAGCTTTTTCTGCCCATTAGCAGGGCAGGCTAGAAGAGTCAGAACGTTAACACTTTGGTAATAGCCCTAGAGTGATATCACATGGAAGTTGGTGGATAAATACTACGGCTTTTTCACCCCTCCAAGATGGGCTCTACACCGCCCCCCGCAGGTCTCCAGTGGGATTGGACCCCAGTGCCTGCAGCAGAAACCTGCCCATTAGCACACCTTGTATTGGCATCCTCCACTCCCTTCACGGTTCTTTCCAGCATCGCTGCCCAAATAAACTTGCATGCAGATTGTTGTCTTAGGTTCTGGGCAAACTATTTCATTGTTGATTTTCTCATGTGTAAAAATGGTGATAGCAACATCCCTCGGCTAGTGATTTTGATAGTCAAATGGAAAAAGGCGTAGGATAGCAGCAGAATGATGGGAAGTCGACACATGCAAGACTCACTCATCTCCAAGGAGAACGTGGGTTTCTCATAAACCAGGCACCAAACCCTGATGTTAGAGATACAATATATTCTCACTCCATCCCTATGTGAATACTAATTTAGTCTAACCCTAGTAGCATCCTTCACATTTTTCTCACCATGCATTTAGTACATTGATGAGAAGAACTGGAGGAAGTGCTACAAAGATGATGGCAGAAAGGATATCTGCCTCTAAGCCAAGTGATCTGGGTGTGTAATGGATTGAGTTGTGGCCCCCAAAAAAGATGTCGAAGTCCTAATCCCTGGTCCCTGTGAGTATGTCCTGATTTGGAAAGGTCTTGCAGATGTAGTCAAGTTAAGGATCTTGGGATGAGATTATCCTGGATGTAGGGTGGGCACTAAATCTGGTGATTAGTGTCCTTATAACAGAGAAAGGGGAGTCTAAAACACAGACACAGGGGGAATGTTATATAAAGATCGACATCAAGACTGGAGTGATGCATCTACAAGCCAAAGAATGCCAAAGATTTCTGGACCCACCAGAAGCCAAAAAGAGAAGCGTGGAATGGCTTGTCCCTCAGAGGCTCCGGAAGAAACCAACCCTGCTGACACCTTGATTTCAGATTCCTGACCTCCAGAATTATAAGAAAATTAATTTCTGTTGTTTTAACCACCAGTTTATGGTCCTTCGTTACCACAGCCCTAGGAAACCGATACATCTGGGTAGACCAGGAAGTGGTGTGTGTCACTTCTGCTCACATCCATTGCCCAAAACTCACCCACATGGCCCCATGTAATGCAAGCCTGGGAAGCAAAGCCTGGCTGTGTGCCAGAAAAGCACGTGTGTTCGTGGCCCCTAACAGTTTCTGCCAAATTCACAGAACCATTTGCCAAGAGGCTTGGCAGGGAGATCCAGCCTAACTCATGCCACAGGATGAGTCTGGTTAGGACATGGCTGCTGCAGCTGTGGACACAGATGTCCTCTCTGGGTACCTCTGTCCTCAGCATCAGCTGCACATTAGAATCAACAGAAGGAGTTGCCTTTAAGAAACTACTATTTCTGTCATTCCCCAGTGACTCTGACTTAATTGGCCTCAGGTGAGACCCAGACTTCAGTATTTTTTAAAAGCCCCGGGGTGATTGTAAAGTGCAGCCAGGATTGAGAATGATGGTCCTAAGCTGTCTTAATAGCTGGCGGTTTTCAATAAGGAATGTTCTTGTAGTTTATCTCATCTGAAACTCAAAACAACCCTAGGAATAATGATGGACTTATATCATTGGCCTCATTTCACAGATGAGAAAACTAAGTCCCTGAGAGTTCAAATGACTCTCCTGCTACCCAGTTAGAGCGTAGCGAGGACATGAACCCTTGTCTACTATGCTACATCTGGTGTCCCCATACCAGAACTCTTCCATAATAAGACAGTTGGCTAAAAAATGTATCACCCCTTTTTAATGAGGCCCTGAACTGAAGGGGAGACATTAGTGAGCCCTAAATTCAAAGCACAATGACTGTGTCCTACTTTCAACACCAAACTTCTGACATGTAAAGAGGTTTGTGTAGCCCATGTGCCAGGCCTTTATATGTGACACCATGAAGCACTCCAGACTCTGTGCCTGGGATCCACACTCTTTGCAAGGACTTACAAAGATTCTTGAGATCTGAAATATCATTGGCTCCAAAATACTAAAAGCAAAGTGCAAACAAAAAACAAATAAATGCTTAATTAATATATACAAATGTCACTATATATTAAATTTATTATGCATTAAAATTTTACAGCATTTGAATGCAATTTGCAGATTTTCTTGCTTTGCCATGCACAATTAGCTGCAAAACCTGAGAAACCATGACTAATTACAAAATAAATGAGTTACTTGGAGCCGTATCATTTCAAAAGCAAAATCATAAAATTCCTTTGAAGCTTTTTCATAGCAAAAAAAAAATTTGCTATAATGTGGGTGCTTTTAATATTTTTGACACAACATACAGTTGGACCATCAAAAGTAGAGCATGCCTGGAGGCTAAGGGAGGTCTTAAAGTGGCCCAAGTTGTACATGATGCCATGGTGCTCATCATCCCCATCCTAAAACACGCTGTCCAAGCCTGCTGGTGACAAGATTGAGACTGCCACATCCATGGGATCTGGTCTTCCCTGTCCCTGAGAAGCCAACCCCAGGGACCAGCACAGCTCTAGAAAGATGTGAGTGAAAATAGGACTTCCTCATCTCTTCATCATAATTGATTGACAGAAATCTCCATTGGGCATTGATTTTCTTTTTTCTGAACATGCTAAGTTCTTAAAGTCTTCTTAAAATGAAGCAATCTTTAATTTATTCCTCCCATTGGCTCCTCACACTTTCCTAAATAGCCTTCCCACAAGTTCCCTTGTGTTACTCACTGCCTATACTTGATCAGACCAAATTGGCATCTTCCAGCCTAGACTTGGAAACCTTCCTTGGAGAGAGACACGTTTCCTCTTTTCCTTTCTCCCTTTAACTTTCTCCTTTCTTCTTTCTATCTCCCTTCCTTCCTTTCTTCTTCCCTCCCACACATTCCCACCACAATCAGCGTCTGAGGTTAGATACAGTGACAGATGTTGGGAATACATTATCTTAAAAGGCATGGGACCCGCACTTAAGAAAGTGAAATCTAGGAACAATCCAAGATGACGGAATAGATAAACATTCTGCTTGCCTCATCCTGTGAACACATCAAAATTACAACTAAATTACAATCAACCTGGAGAAACACCTGAAGTCTGGTTGAACAGAAGTTTTTTAACTAAGGATATAAAGAAGCAGCCATGTCAAGACTTGTATGCGGTGCAGAAACCTGAAACAGGCTGGCCCCAAACTTCCATGTGTCGGTTGAGAACCGGGAGGGATAACTTGGCTGTAGAGATTCCCCTCAGAGGAGCAAGGGACCCCAGCCCCACACTGGCCTCCTTGGCCCAGAGTACTGGTGCCAGGGAGAGGAGCCCCCACAACATCTGGCTATGAAAAACAGTGGAGAGTCAGACCATCCAGGTGGTAATGAAGGCTGTGGGAAACCCAGATGTTCTCTTAAATGGCCCATGCACAGACTCTCTTACTTGCAGGGACCTTGGCTCCAGCAGACAGACAGTAACTTGGGGAGCATTGGAAAATACAGGTACAGACTGAGGTACGAGATCTGACAATTAAGTTTGCGAACTTGCCACTGTGCACTTACTTTGGCAGCACTGTACAAACAGCTCAGTAAAGTTTCATAACCTTGGTGTATCAGTGTCTCACAGCTGTGTTCATGTCGACGTGTGGTGGTGTCTTACTGAGTGGTGTTCATTATTGTTGTTCCGTGTTTTTGTGTGCTGTTGCGAGAATGTTTGAGCTTGAATTAGAGCAATGAACAAACATTAAATTTCTTGTTAAACTCAGCAAGAGTGGAAGTGAAATCAGGGACATATTAGTCCAAGTTTATGGGAATAATGCCATGAAGAAAATGGCAGTGTACAAATGGATTAAAAGTTTTTCTGACGGGAGAGAACACGTCACTGATGAAGAGATGTCAGGATGGCCAGTAACGAGCAGAACCGATTAAAACATTGCAAAAATGCATCAAATTGTGTGTCAAATCATCAGCTGACTGTGAGAAGCAGAGCAGACCGAGTAAATATCAACAGAGAAACAGTTAGGAAAATCTTAACTGAAAATCTTGGCATAAGAAAGGTGTATGCAAAAATGGTCCCGAAGGAGCTCACTGATGAACAAAAGCAAAGGAGAGTTGAAGTTTGCCAAGACCTTTTGGAGAGGCAAGATGATGTTCTGGGCTGTATTATCACTGGTGATGAAACATGGGTGTACCAATACGATGCAGAAACAAAGTGACAAAGTGCACAATGGAAGTCAGCCAATTCTCCACAACCAAAAAAGTTCTGTCAGTCCAAATCAAGAGGCAAAACAATGTTGCTAACATTTTTTGATATCAGAGGGATTATTCATTATGAATTTGTACAAACTGGACAAACAGTTAACCAAATTTACTATTTAGAAGTGCTGAAAAAGTTGCGTGAAAAAATTAGACGAAAACAACCTGGTCTTTTTGCCAACAATTCATGGTTCTTGTATCACAAAAATGCACCAGCTCACATGGCACTGTCTGTGAGGAAGTTTTTAGCCAGTAAACAAATAACTGTATTGGAACACCCTCCCTACTCACCTGAACAATGACTTCTTTCTTTACTCAAAGATAAAGGAAATATTGAAAGGAAGACATTTTGAAGACATTCAGGACATCAAGAATAATATGATGACAGCTCTGATGGCTATTCCAGAAAAAGAGTTCCAAAATTGCTTTGAAGGGTGGACTAGGCACTGGCATCGGTGCATAGCTTCCCAAGGGGAATACTTCAAAGGTGACCATAGTGATATTCAGCAATGAGGTATATAGCACATTCTCTAGGATGAGTTTGTGAACTTAATTATCCAACCTTATATACAATGCAATATAGCTCAACCAGGGGAGGGAATGGGTTCTCACCATCGTGGATGGGCCTGGAGGGTGCTGAGTAGAGTATGTCAGACAGAGAAAGACAGGTGCAATGTGATTTCACTTATATGTAGAATCTAAAGAACAAAATAAACTAACAAATAAAACACAAACATACTCATAGGTGGAGAACATTTTGATGGTTGCCAGATGGGAGGGGGGTTGAGGGGTTGGGTGAAAAACGAGGAGGGATTAAGAACTTAGTTGTTCAAAGAGTCATGGGGATGTAGGGTATAGCATAAGGAATATAGTCAATAATATTGTAATAACTATGTATGGTGTCAGATGGGTACTGGATTTATAGAGGTGATAGGGTGACAGGATGAAAAAGGTGACGGGATTAAGAAGTACAAATTGGTAGTTACAAAATTAGTCATGAAGATGTAAAGTAAAGCATAGGGAATATAGTCAATAATATGGTAACAACTATGTATAGTGCCAGGTGAGTAGTAGACTAGTCAGGGGGATCACTTCCTAAATTATACAAATGCCTAACCACTATGCTGTACACCTGAAATTAATATAAAATAATATTGAATGTTAACTGTAATTGAAAATTTAAAGAGGAGGAGGTAAAGAGAATAAGAGCTTCAAATTTCTAGATATAAAACAAGTCATGGGAATGTAACATACAGCATGGGGAATATAGTCAATAATATTGTGATAGCGTGGGACGGTGCCAGATGGTTGCTGGACTTATGATGATCACTTCTTTAGATATATAAATGTTGAACAACCATGGTATACACCTGAAACTGATATAATGTTGTGTATTAGCTATATTTTTAATAGAAATTTTTAAAGCTAAAGAAAAAGAAAAGAAACTAAGACCTGGTAGGCAGGGAATTAGAAGAAGACTAGATATGACAATAAACACTTGGAATTCAGGACCATGCAGATATACAAGTAGAACTCTAGGTATTTAAAAGGGGATACAAGGGCTGGTTGAGTGGCTCAGTTGGTTAAGAGCTCGCTCAAGAGTGCAAGCTCTGAGCAACAGCAGTTCGATTCCCGGCCCAAGCTGAGCTGCTGCTGAACTGCCAATGGGTGGCAGGATGGCTCAGCTAAAAAAATAAATAAAAAATTAAAAAAATAAAAGGGGATACAGAAACAATGGAAAGAAATACCCAATCTTTATTTGCAGAAGTCAGAAAAGGCTTCCCCAAGAGCATTTCCTGCCCAGGAACATGATAACATTCTGATTTCCATGTTGTTTGAAGCTGACTAGGAAGAAACTGAAGGGTGTATGCCCAAAATGCTGTTGTGTGAAATGCTCATATGAGGCCCCTGATCATTTTGTCAGGTTAGGGGATGTTACTCAATATATTTTACATATAGACCCATTTAATAAATCCCTTCAAATACTTGGACGCAAGGAAAGGCTTGCCTTCCCACAATGACTTGGCATCAGACAATGAGAGTGAGGTAATTCAATAGATTTTCCTTTTTGCCTTAGCTGCCAGGAAACTCAGAGATAAATCCCATACCTATTAGTAGAGATTATCTCATCTTTAGTCTCTGGTGGAAGACATGATTCATGATGAAAACTGCTGACCTCTAAATTCTTAGCATGGCCCAACCCACTGGTTTTGCTCATATCCTATCATAATGATAAGGCTACATTATCTTTTTTAGAAAAGAAAACTTTTAAGAAATTGAATGACTAAACTATTAGCTCCAAGAAGTCAGGGACTATATCTGTCTCATGCACTCAATGCCAGTTACATGGGGAAGTTGGCAAAAGGATTAGTGGTCAACAAATAATTGCTGCATGAATAAGTGGATAAATACATTAATAAGATAACCATGAAGAGAGAACCACATATCTAAATGTCTCCTGATATTTCTCCTTGTCATTTCCTGCTCCCTACCACTCAGTAAGGCCAAAGGCACCTTTCTCCAGCACAGCATTGATCACAGGATACTTCCCTCCTCCTCTGCTATCACCTACGCACACACCACTAAGCTTCACTCCGAAGAGTTCCAAACTTCTCCTCTTCCTTCCTAGTGGAGGTAGTAGGCACCTATTGTTTGTGGATCCACCTTGCATCCCTTCCCTTTGAGTACTGACCCTCCTTAAATCCATACATTTTCTGGATATGGATCTCAGGCTCACAGTTCTCTTTCCCCTGCTATGGGGTGTTCCAGAACTCAAGACTGGTCCCTCAGTGGGCTCATAACCAAGCATGGCCCTTTGAAGTCCTTTGGGGGGGTTTATATAGACACTAAGAGACAAAAGTTGTCTCTCAAACTGGGACAAGTAAGAATCACACAAGTCTGGAATTTCTGGGGGGTCATTCTCTTCAATAGAAAGAGAGAGTTTGCCAGAGAATAAAGCCAACAAATAGAATACAGAGCAAGAGATGGGGGGATGGAGGGATGGAGGGATGGAGGGATGGAGGGAGAGAGGGAGAGAGGGAAAAAAGGAGAGAGGAAGAGAGGGAGAGAGGGAGAAAGAGAGAGAGGGGCAGAGGGAGAGAGAGAGAGAGCCCCAAGCCTGAACCCATCACAGTTTTGTCAGCTGATATATTCCTTTTCTTGCTTGAACTAGTTTAAATTGGGCATCTTACTTTAGCACCTTTAATAGCCCTGACAGAGGCTATTGAGTGTAAATTCCTAATTCTTCTCTCTGATCTTCAAAAAAGGAATCTGCAAAGTATTGCCATGGATAGGACCACAGGATTAATCTTTATGGTCTTACTTCTCAAGCTATTGGGTGAAGAAACTTTTTTTAAAATTCTGTATAGTATATATCCAACAAAAGAGTTGTATCCAGAATATTAAGGTAATATCCTTCCATTAGAAAAAGATTGAAAACCCAACGGAAAAACGATCAAAACACTTGAACATCCACTAAAAAAAAAAAAAGTAGGATACTCAAAAGGCCAATAAACATAAGCAAAGGAGTTGAACTTCACCAGTCATCAAGGAAATACCAAAGAAATTTCAAGACAATACTATGCATTCCTGTTAGAATACACAAATAAGAAAGAGCAGTAGAGGCCGGCCGAGTGGCATATTGGTTAAGAGTTGGCTTGGGACGCCATCTCTGAGCAGCAGGGCCCCGGTTCAGATCCCACATGAGGGCCAGTGGTGCTATGCCCTCTACAGCTAAGATGGTGAACAACAGCTCAACTTGGAGCTGGGCTGCTGTGAGTCGCCGGCAATGGTGTCGGCTGTAGCCCCTGCTGCAGTGGGCTGCTGTGAGCGGCCATGAGCATGCCGTGAGCCACTATGAGTGGCCGTCCAACAGCCGGTGAGCAACTGCCTCAGCTGGGAAGAGCGCAATGATAATACCAACATGGGCCAGTGAAACAACGTCCTCCACAACTAGACTGAAGAATAAAAGGAAAGCTACTTGTTTGTTCCCCTTCCCTGATTCCCCAATAAAATCTTTAAAAAAAAAAAGAAGGAAGAGCAGTCGAGTTTAATCACACGCCAACATGTGACCCTACCCCACAGCATTTGCCCACAGCTCACACCACATGCAATGTGCCTCCTGAGACAACATTATTTGGTCAGTTCCCTGTTCACCGAGACAAGTCTTCTGATCACTGGGACACTACCTCATTGTCAGATTGCATAGATGTGTCTAAATATTTAGTCTCAAATTCTGTATCTATCTTGTTGCAGAACAGTACTAGTTTCTGATTGATTGCAATCTGTGGATCAGACTTTGAGTAGCATTGTCCTATAGCTAAATGCTGCCAGGATTCAGTCATCTAGAGTAGGAAAAACTTGGTAAGTTCCTTTGTGAAATGAAGCATTAGCCAGGTTTAATTCTGTGAGTGAGTGGGCTGTATGTTTACCAAGGGTTCCCCGATTTTAAACCAACAGGTAAAGAAAAGTCCATTTATTCCACAATTACTGGAAAGAACTCCAAGGTGAGAGTCCTGTTTCCTGCCTCCCAGTCCACTGTCATTTCTGCCCCCAGAAGATAAGAAATAACATACATAACTTCCATACTTTAGGGAAAAAATACATTGAACTGAAATTCAAAACTTCTATCCTAACACAGAAAAAATAACAAGTATCAAGAATTTATGGCCAGTAGAAAACATGAGATAAAATGTCAGAAAGAAATCTAAACATATTCATGACCACAATAAATGTGAATGGATAAAATCATTTTATGGGAAGTACAAGACTCCGATTTTTGAAATCCAGCTCAACACTATCCACAATTCAAAATGGAAACAAAATGACACAGAAAGATTAAATATGAAAGGAATGATAAAAGATAACCCAATCCAATACTAATAAAAATCAAGTAGGTGCGGTAATATTGATATCAGACAAAATAAGAGTTCAAAATAAAAAGCGTTGAGCAAGACAATCTGATTGAGAGGGAGCCTTGCTATTTTCCTATTCAAAACAGTCCTAACAAGTCAAAAACGCATGCTAGCGAAGGAACATCAACATGGCAAAGATATGATGGAAACATCTGTGAGGTATGTGTGTATGTTAGAGTGTGTGTGTGTAAATGTACATATATGACTGTGTGATCAAAATGCTTCTGGGTTCTATAAACCCATCCCACTTCCTTGTGCAGGCACCTAGCCATGGGATTCTGTGGGGCCTCAGCTACCTGTCCCCCAGAGCTGACCCTCTAAGCTGGGCAGTTTAGCCACAAGTACCTATACAGAAGAGTGGCCATGCTGATAAGCAGGAGAATTCTGCCAGTGAGGAAGCGATGCATGAGAACTTGGCATATGAACCAGCTTGGGGGGAGGGGAGGTTGCCCCCTAGGTGGAGAGCAACAATTCCACTCCATCAAGGGGGGCGGCTCACAGGATTGAGGTCTGCTGCCAATACCACAGCCTGAAAGCCCCTAGCTGGCAGCTGCCCTTCAGGGAACTTCTGCTCCCTGGACACCTGGCTGGGCACAGGGGGACCCCAGCTGCTGAGAACTTTTTCACAGATCCTGTCATGCTGGGTGTTTCCAAAGCAAATATCCCTGGGGCCCCCACAAACACCATCTGTTTCCCATTTTGAGGTGCGAGACCTACACACTAGTTTAAGAACTCCACTGAAGGGTAGAAAAGAAACAGCCTCCTAAAAACACACAGCAGAGGGCCCAGCGGCTGCTGCTAACAAGACGGCCTCATCCTCTGCTACCGTGCATCACAGCCCCACGCCTGAACCTTCGTGGGGGCCTTGCTAGACACTTATTTCTCGAAGCATCAAGGAGCCTCAGAGCTGGCTGCTCAGGGAGGGAGGCTTGCAGGGGACAGGAGGTGTTGAATGGGGGCAAAGGCGGAGTGGGGGGGTTGGGGGAGAGATCATTTCCGCAGTGGAACTCTGGGTCAGATTAGAGCTTTGGCCACTGCTGGGAACGTGACTATGCAGCGTGCGTCTTTTGTCCCTCCTGCAGCCCACCAAGGGGACTGCTGAATACGCTGCAGACATTTACGGCAGGCTCGCCTCTGTCCTGGGCTCATGTTCATTAATCTGCCTGCCATGGAACCCCCGATGAAAAGAGGAAATTGTTTCACGCTCGCTCCCCGAGAGACAAGGAGAAAGGGCCCCTAGAGGGAAGAAGGCCAAGCTTTTGGGGTGCTGCAGCCTCACCCCCAGAGGGGGCCAGAGAGACCAGCCTCGTTGGGGAGCAGGCAAGCCCTTCCCTGGGAGGCCCTTGGAATTCTTGCAGCAGGGCTGTTGATTAGCCCAGTAACGGGGGCTGAGGCTGTGGGCCTGGAACAATCAAGGCCTGTCTTCTGACAGAGATGACAAATGGAGGAAGTGAAGGGGGGTGTGCGAGCATAAAGAAAAGCACGGACAAGAGGAAATACCGAGTGCAAATTGCTGTAATGAATTTTAAAGGCCGGCTCGTGAAGGTAGAAGAAAAACTAGAGAGTCACAAAGCCCGTGTTGGGACCTTCCTTCCAGCGGGTTTGGCAGTGACTGTTGTGGCTGCATAGGAGGACAGATGATGGCTCAGTATCTATCGAAGCAGCCTCCACAAGTGGAAACCGAAGCTAGGCCGAGTCCGTTCTGCGTGCTGAGAGGACTAGAATTCAGAAATGCATAGGGCATGCTCATCCTTGCTGATGTCTGGGACCCAAATGTCAAGGGTAACAGGGGAAAGAAGTTGCTATTTATAATACCACAGATTTTCTTAATGAAAAGAAGCCCCTTGTTCCGCTGAGTACCTGGATCAGTTGGGAGCGGTCTCTGTGGAGAAGGAGCTGGGCGAAGCTCAACTGCTCTAACGAAAAGG
Source organism: Hipposideros armiger (assembly GCF_001890085.2). Lineage (NCBI taxonomy): Eukaryota > Metazoa > Chordata > Mammalia > Chiroptera > Hipposideridae > Hipposideros > Hipposideros armiger. The sequence goes on along the minus strand of NW_017731455.1, from coordinate 3,129,004 downwards.
AAAGACTCTGAAACTCCCAGAAGCAACCAGGAGGAGGGGATGAGAGCAGAAACGGAAAGGGAGGGGGACAAGCATGCCAGCCAGATGGCAGAGTTCCAGGCCTTCCTCTGGCACACACCCCCACTCCCACCCCCACCCCCCATCTTCTGTGACATCAGCCAAGCCCTGGTGTGAATGGATTTCAGGGAAACCAGGGAAGAGGCCATTGCAAGCAGGGGTGGGCATGGGGGTGGGGAAGACCATGTGTGTACAGGTGCTGGAGGTGAAGGGGGCACGGGAAGGAGCAGGCATCGCCTAGAAGGGTTGGGGATGTACAGGCCTGGATTGCCAAAGGACAGGACAGCCCCAGCCCACCTGTGGATCACATGGGGGTCAAGGGGTGGGGACAGTCCCCGTTCTTTGGCCAGATACCTCTTCCCAGTGCCTGTCCACCTACCTGAACATCCAAATGTGTTCTTCATATCTCGCCCCCCCACCCCCGCCGCAGACATTTTTCAGGTATAATTTACACATAGTAAAATTCACCATTTTTAGTGTGCAGGTCCACAAGTTTTCATAAATGCATACTGCTCTGTAGCCTTTATCATAAACAAGATATAGAACATTTCCATTATTGCTGAAAGTTTCCCTTCTGCGCTTTGAAAGTCAAACCCCTGATCTGTTTTCTGTCTCCGTGGTTTTGCCTTTTCCAGAATGTCATATAAATGAAATCATATGGCATCTAGCCTTTTGAGTCTGGCTTCTTTTACTTAGCATCATGCATTTGAGATTCGGCCAGGTTCTTGTATGTATCCGTAGTTTGTTTGTTTTGATTGCTGAGTAGTATTTCATTGTGTGGATGGATCAGTTTGTTGGTCTTTAGTTGAGGAGCTTCTGAGTTCCTTTCTCTAATGTCCTTTTGATCTTGTCTTTTGTGAGACGTTTCACTGGGGGAAATTTTTATTTTTTTTCTTTTAGCTGATCCATCCTGCCACCTGTTGGCAGCTCACCGGCAGCTCAGCTCCGGCCGTGAATCAAACCGGTAACCCTGTTGCTCAGAGCTCACACTCTTGAGCCACTCGGCCAGCCCTGGGATTTTTAAATTTTTTTAATTCACCAGGCTTTGGTAATTCCTCCCCTTCTCAAGGATCTAAGTTAGTTTTCTAGGTCTGTTCCTTCATTTACTATCTGCCTCCCAAGCTTCGTGTGAATGACTACCTGTGATAACTGCCAAGAGACTTTGTTTCTTGTTTGTTTTGTTTTATATTAGCTTTATTGAGATATAATTCATATGCCATATAATTCACCTCTTTAAATTGACTAATTCAATGGCTTTTAGAATATTGACAGAGTTGTACATCCATCGCCTGAATCCATTTTAGAACATTTTCATTACTGCAATTAAACAAGGGTCATACCCCTTAGCTGTCACCTCGTTCTACTCTGCATTCCGTCTCTATAGATTTACCTATCCTGGATATTTCATAAAAATGGAATCCTGCAATACGTGGTTTTCTTGTGTCTGGCTTCTTTCACTCAGCCTCATATTTGCAAGTTCTATCCATGTTGTAACATATAACATATATCACTACTTCATTCCCTTTTATTATTGAATAATATTCCATTGTATGGATACACTGCTAGTTTATCCATTCATCAGTTGATGGACATTTGGGTTGTTTCCACTTTGGGGTTATTATGAATAGTGCTGCTATGAACATTCACGTACAGGGTTTTGTGTGGTCGTATGTTTTCAGTACATTTCTAGGAGTGAAACTGCTGAGCTATATGGTAATTCAATGTTTAGCCATTTGAGGAACTGCCAAACTATTTTCCAGAATAACTACATCATTTTATAGTCCACAAAGGCACTTTGAAAGTGTAAGTGTATGATGCAAATGATTGCAATTTAATAGTATTTATTGAAATGGCAAGAATAATATGTGCTCATTGTAATAATTTAGACAATACTAAAGTAACGCTACCCTTCCTGTCCCACTAATCCCCACATAAAAGCACTGTAAATAGTTTGGTATGTAGTTATCCATCCATCCTTTTTCCTTTGCTCAACAAATTATATATATATATATATATATATATATATATATATATATATATTCTTACCTACTTTTGTTAATATGAAAATACAGCCTTACTATTCACAGGACTCTAACTTCCTTTTTTCAAATTGTGGTAGAATATATATAACATAAAATGTTAACCATTTTTAAGTGGTTCAACACAAATTATATATATATATATATATATATATATATATATATATATATTCTTACCTACTTTTGTTAATATGAAAATACAGCCTTACTATTCACAGGACTCTAACTTCCTTTTTTCAAATTGTGGTAGAATATATATAACATAAAATGTTAACCATTTTTAAGTGGTTCAGTGGCATTAAGTACATTTACATCGTTGTGCTTCCATCACCACCATCCACCCACAGAATTCTTTTTCATTTTGCAAAAGTGAAACTCTGTGCGTATTAAATGATAACTCCCCATTCTCCCTTCCCCCACCCCCTGGTAGATCACAATTCTATTCTGTCCTATGAATTTTATTACTCTAGTTGCCTCAGATGAATGGAATCACACAGTATTTGTCCTTTTGTGACTGGTTTATTTCACTTAGCATTATGTCTTCAAGGTTCGACCATGTCATAGCATATGTCCGAATTTCTTCCTTTTTAAGGCTGAATAATAATCCCTATATATTCGTATACCACATTATGTTTACCCATTCATCTGTGGATGGATACTGGGTTGCTCCCACCTTTTAGCTACTGTAAATAATGCTTCTGTGAACATGACCACACCAATATTTCTTCATGCTCCTGCTTTCAATTATTTCAAGTATATGCTTTCTAACTCCCTTTTTAAAAAAAAATAATAAACTTTTTATTGGAATTTATGTCACTTAAAAAAATCTTAACAGCGTACTAATGTGGTTCTTCCAAGCTACTAAATCACCTTCATATTTTAAATTGCCAGTTTTCATCCACCATATGGGTGTCTTATAATCCGTTTCACCATTCCCCACTCATGAGAAATTGAATAGATAATTACTATGAGTGTTCCCCATGGGCTGGCCATGGTGCACAGCTCTTCATGTGCATTGGTTGATGGGATCCTCGCAACAGTCCTTTGAGGGGGATATAATTATTAGCCCCACTTTAGATACGAAGAAACTGAGCATAGAGAGTTGAAGTGATCTCCCCAAAGCTATCCTGCTAGTAAGGGCTGGAGTCAGAAATCAATGTGCCTGTCTTCCAAGGTGAACCTCAGCATCATAACTAATGACATTCCTGAAAGGTCTTTTTTGGCTGGCCAAGGAGTGGATGGCAGGGGAGGGGATTTGAATGTATGGGGATATTCTCATACCAGGAGCATGAGAGCAGATCTACCTTCCTACAATGTGTGTTTTCTCAGAGATCAGGCTTCATGGAGCTCAGAAAAACCAAAGCAGGCTCCCACCTGCTTTGAGGGCCAGTCCATCAGGCTTCCTCTCTTCTGTTTCCTTTTCTTCTTCTCTTTGACCTCTCACTTGCTCAATCCCACCTTCACCCCTGATCTCCATCCCCACACTGTCCTCCTTCAGACCTTCCAGGTTCTGGGGACAAAAACCCATCTCAGACTGGCTTACATAAACAAAAATAATGTTTTGGTTCGTTTAACTGGGAATGTAAGTGCGTCTGGCCTCAATCACGATTGGATCTAGGGGCTCCAGTGATGTCACCAGGCTCTTTCTCCATCTCCCAGCTCTGCTTCTCACTGGATGGTGACTTAATTCTTTCCTGCAATGGACAGGTTTTCTACATGAAATAGGAAAGTTAGCCACCAGGAACTCCAAAACTACAGCTTCCATGCTTAGCTATCCCACCGGAAGGAGGGCCAGTTTTCTTCTCTCAACATCCATGTATCAGTCTCAGGGAAGGATGCTAATTGGCCCTGCTTGAGTCATATGCTAACTCCTTAACCAATCACGTGTCCAGGAAGATGCAGTATTAGGACAGGTGCAGACTCAACGGCACGGACAGCAGTTTGTGCTATGAGAAAGGAAAGAGGAGTGAGGCAGAAACTGTAACTACCATCGCACTTTGTCTGCCTTGGTCAAACAGTGCCTCCGAGTCAGCAATAAACTCCCCACATGCAGCGAGTACTATTACTGCCACTACCATCACTCAATGAGCCCCTTGCCAGAGAGCGAGTGGACTCTGAGCACTCTTTAGAAAGAACGCAAACCTCAGGTCTACGGAGATAGCCAACCCATCCAGCCCTGTTTCCCCTTTCTGGAGGAGACACCACGCTATCTAAACATTTTGATCATCTGCTGCTCCTTCCAACTCGCTCTCCAGGCTTAGCTCATCTTTCAGCGAGCCTCATTTCTTCCCCACTCTAAGGTACGAGAACATGAGGTGCCCAGATGTACCGGCTGTTTACATTGCACGGAGCATGAGGCTGTGCGTGTGGCTCCCTGATCTTCCCTGGATTCTTTCTCGCTGCAGTCCTAGGCTCTGCTGATTGCTACAAGCCAAATGGTCACGGACAAGCCTGGTCATTACACTGCCTCTTCCCCATGACTCGCTGCAGACCCAACTGGATGAAATATTTGGTTTCCTCATCATAAGGGGGCCTAATATTTCTTCACTGTTTGATTGACTGTTAAATGGAAGCCAGGCCCCTTTGTTTGGTGTGGGGTTTTTTGTTTGTTTGTTTGGTGTTTTGTAGCATATTGTGATTAATTCATCCCTGGCTGCCTCCATGAACAAGCTACAGTACTTGGCACTTGCCTCCTCCTCTCTCGTCTCCCCTTTCCCTTTCTGTACCCCAGTTCCACCTTGATGAAAAGGTTCTCTTCCCTTCTGACGTCGCCAGATACGCTTGCCTATAAGTGAGCTTGGATCAGCATTTCAGACTGCCAGAGACTAGTCTTTGAGAAATAATAACAGTATTTGTTTAAAATTGTTGGATGCTCCTGAACCATGTGCCTGTGCCAAACTGAGAAATAAATCACAAAATATAAACCAGATAAACAGAACCACAAAACTTTCATTTTCAAATGAGTACTCACAAGCTAAAGAAACTAGAATGAGCAATTGGCATTATTGTTATTGTAACTAACTTAGTATGAGTAGTGCTTTATCATTCTCAAAGCCCTTTCCTATCTACCGACTCACTTCATCTTCGACAGACATGTAAGAAGGAAGTAGGATAGGAAATGTTCATAGTTCCATTTGGCAAGTGGAGAAACGGCAGATCCATTTCTTGGGGTGAGCCTCTTCAGGGAGACTTTTGGAATGAAATCCCTAGTGTGCTGACTGAGAACTCAAGTCAAGAAATGAAAAATTAAGTATGAAGTTGGCATCAGAGACTGAAACTGAAGTCTTGTCGATTCATCTTTCTCCTGTGCACATATTCCCAGGGCACCACTCAAGATCAGCCGAAACAAGGCAAATTCTTTAAAAATCATAACCTTGACACCAGCTAAGCCAATGGTATAGCCCCATTTTACAGCTGAATAAGCTGAAATAGGAAGGGTCACTAGGTGACTGCTGTAAATCATACAAGTAGTTGGTGAAGACAGAAACAGAAACAAATTTTTAGCCAGACACAGAGTGTTATTCTACTTTGTGGTGGAGCATAGAATTATTTTCCATTCGCACACTTGACAAGAATGTAGTTCCCATGAAGAAGGAACAAGAATTGCATATTACCGCGACCTAGTCCACTTTCTCTGGAAAGCCAGGAATATAAATATACAGATTACTGTTTATAGGCTAGAACTGTGGGCTTGAGTTGGGAAATCCACAAAAGCTACTCTTTGTACTCCGAGCTTTGGATTCTTGATTTCCTTTGTCAACAGAAAAATGAATGTGGTTCTCTCACTGGATCTTCACCGTTATGGGTCATTCTGAGTGGGCACCATAGGGATAAGAAAACAGAGAGGTGGTAAGAACGAGAATCCTCCAGAGCAACATGGAAGATATGGGGCATGTGTAAATAACTAAAAGAAAAAAAGAGCATGATTAACAGTTAGTCATCTGTCTACTCAGTCAATCATTAATTCAATAACCATCTATTAAAATTCTCAACTGACCTTGAGGTTTTTGAGAGCTTGTTTGGAGGTTCTAGCAGGGGAGCGCAGCTACTCGTATACACTTGACCAAAGAACGGTCCTCTCTTCTATCGGGGAAGGTCGTCCTCTTCAACCCAACGCACAGCTTCGGGAGGGACGCACATGGAGCGGTGAGGGAGGAAGGGGACACCCGCCTAGCCAGCCAGGTCAGCCGAATCAACCCTGGCAATCCATGGGGTGACAGATGTCGCAGCCAGATCGCCCTCACACCCAGACCTTGAGGTTCTTGTGAGGATTAAATGAGAACACATGTGTATGAGGAACCCAGCACGATGCCCACATATGTTGGGCCTTCAGTCATCACTTGGTCCCTTTGTTCCAGGGTCCTACCTCTGTGCCCTCTTGAGCAAGCACCCAGTAACAAGAATGAAAGTGGTGTCTGTGTATGTGAAAGCCAGAGATGGTGTGCAGCGGGTAGTGGTCATGAGGGACAGGCTAGATGGGGCAGGGCCGTCCTGCATGCCCAGCCCTCTGCAGTCTCAGGCCCAGGCTGCTATCAAATTTCTAATAATTCCCATGACATGATCCCACAGCTGTGCAAGTTTAGAGTTTAAATAATCTCACGGTCAAGGGAGGCCCTGGGATACAACAGAAGATGTAATTCGCCTTGAACAAGCCCTTAACCTCTCTAGCCCTGTGTCCTCATTTGCATAACAAAGGGGGTAAGGACTAGATGCTTTTAATGACTCAGCATGGCGGTGTGAGTCAAGGTTTTCCAACATCTTCACTGTGATTTCAGCTCATTTCCTTTTATGAAATCAGTTAACTCTAGGCTTCCTAATATAGTAAAGAGATCACTGGGGTGGGTGGACCAGGGCCCATGGGATGGGAACCAGCCGGCTCTGGCCACTCCCACAGCCACATCTGGCTCCAGGAGTCTGCTCAAGTTTGGGAGCACCCCCACGCCCCATTCTCCAGAGGGATCTGTCTGGGGCAGGGCAGTTGATTCTGGAGTTCTCAAAAAGCACATTAGGGATTTTATTCCAGAAGGCTCACTGTAGAAGTCCATCCTAAGACATGGAACCTACAGAAACAGTAAAGTAGAAACCCCTCACAGTAGGTTCCAGGGACCACCATCTCCTCTGGTACAGACTCACCAAGCTTCAGCAAGAACTCCTGTGTCCAATATTGGCCTGGGCCCCATAGATGCACATAACTTCACCACGTCTGCATTGTGTGGCTGAGGTGACTTTGGTTTGGTGAGATGAAAACCTCTTCCTAGGGTCTCACAATGCGGGAGAGGCAGAAGCAGGATTCCAACCCAGGTCTGTGTAAATCAAAAGAGGACCGTGAACTCTCTAGCTAAAGAGACATCCAAAAGAGCCCTTATGGGGACCAGATTTTCTAAGAGTACAGCCAGAGGAAGGCAAGGGCAAAGGGAAGTCCCTGGAAGAGGAGGCCAGACAAGCCTCCTGCATGTGGGAGACTGCCCACATGCAGACCTTAAGGTCTGGGGAGCACTGCCACCTGGGTATGTCACTGCCTTCTGCACATCTCCTGATACGCTGTGAGACAATCCTCCACCATCCCAGCACAGCCCAGCGTGTCCCAAAGGCTGGGGCCTGGACATCAGCCCCAATTCCTAAAATCACAGGGATGAACACTATGTGTCCCTGTTCAGGCTGTGCCTCATGTGAGCACATTCAGCCAAGAGAAGGAGTACTTTACCTGCCAAGCCATGTGCCCACAGGCACGTGTGTCTACCTTCAGGGAGTGGCTTTCCTAATTCACGTGAAGGCGCCATAGGGGCAAGCTGTGGCCCTCCTTTAAGCAACTCCCTTTTTGGGTCTCTACACTTACTCATTCCATGAATACTTGCTATGCGCCAGGCCATTCAAAGATGATAGAGACCCAACCCCTGCTCTTGAGGAGCTGAAGGTCTGGGGGAGGAGGCAGCCGTACTGTCTGAGACCATGGAAAGGCACAGGCCCAGGAGTGAAGGAGGCCCGCTGAGGGCCCATGTCTGCGTCCCTCATGGCTAATCACCCTTTTTTATGCCCACCTTCTCCTTACTCCCCCTTCCTTGGCAAATCAGAGCTCCGCTAGGCGGATGCCCTGCTCCCATCTCTCCAGCTGCTCTCCACTCATCTGATCCCCCAGCTTAGTCTGACCTGGACTGGTCACCCTTCACCCCCAGGTGTAGTCAAAAGGTCCTTTGTCTCCGGAGACTCGGGGAAATTCCTTCCTTCCTCCCAGCTTGGGGACTGCCACTCTTAATAGGTTCAATATTTGATTGTCAACAGATGGAAGGTCAATTCTCAAAAACCAAGGGCTTTGGGTCTGAATTGTTTCTTTAAGTCTCTCCAACTCTCCACAGGATCTCAGGCCAAGATGTTAGGCTGAACCTAAAATCAATCAGCCCCAGGCTACAGAAAAGGTGGCTCGAAATACAAAATACGCTCTCCAACACGGAGCTATGCTTCCTTCTCCACAGTGTGGACACTCTTTGTCTCTGAGCAATCGAAAGAACAGCACGGATATCAGTCTGAGGTGACCAGCTTCTTTTAAGGATACTTAAAAACAACAACAACAATAATAGGACATCTCACTTACCATTTCCGGGCTGCCATTTATTGAAATCCTGTTTTCCGGAAATCTCCCTCATTTGCTGAAGTGTGGTTATACCCACGTTGGCCTCACCCTCTCCTTGCTTACAGCTTCTTACAGAAAGGAAGTTGGGGGCTTCAGAGAGAGGGAGAACATGGAGACCCTGTGGAGCATGGAGGCAGGACTCTTTTTGGGTAGCCTTTCCAGAAAGCCAGCAAGTACAGAGACTGAGCCCACCTCCTTTCTATCAAACAACACCAACCATGGTTTGCCAAGAGCTATACTGGGAGATGTGCAGACCCCCATAATCAGAGGCCTCAAGTGGAGCAGAGGCTGGGTCAAGACAACCACCCACCATCCCTGGTACCGCGTCACCTAGTCCCAGAAACTGCAGTTGTGAAAAAGGGCACCCAAAGGAGGCATTCTCTCTGTGCTGTTGGAAATGAGAGACCACTTTAGATAAAAAGAAAGCAGCCATTGAACATCCTAAGAGTTTAGATCCTAAAAGCCAATACTGTTCTCCTCTGGAGGACCCTAGGGCTCCAAGCAAAGACCCCCCACCACCACCCACCCTCCCCAAGCAGCAGCTCTTCCTCCCCTCCTCTGTCTCCCAGCCTCGCACACTCAGTTCCTGCTTCTGGCACAAGGGCAGATGGCAGAGAAGATAAATGTCCACCGTAGGGAGACATTCCTTCTATAAAAACCAAGTGCATGGCTAGAAATAGCATCGTAGGACATATGCCAATCCCCCTGAGGGTTCTTACTCTATTATTTCATGAGCACCAAACGACTGGCTTTGCTCCACAAAGTAGAAACAGTAATAAAGGCTAACATTTATTGAGCACTTACTATGTGTCCACACCAGAAAACAGGAGTACTCAGGGAGAGGCCCAGAGAGAAAGCTTTGCGAGAGAGCTGGAAATAGAGTGGAAGCAGTGCTCTTGGCGAGGCAGATCGAGGGCAGAGGCCTGGGGGCGGGAATGGAGTCGGGAGCGGGACCCCACCATACCTGTCTGAGGGAATGTGGATTGACTGCAGGTCGGGATCTCACCTGGAGGGCCTGCACGTCTCACGGAGGAAAGGCAAGTTTTAGTGGCTGCTTCCTTGCACCAGTCCCTTTATGGGGCGATTGAGCCCGGGGCTGAGCGAAGCAGAAAGGTTTTGACAGTTTCATTTTATTTTGTTCTAAACAAGAGATAATATGAAATAGGCACCTGGGAGTGGTTTAAATTAACAACCCAAACCAAACGAACAGCTGCATCCCAGAGAGGCAGGGAGAAGTTTCCTGCTTTGGGCCATATTTCCTTTCAGCAACATTACATTAACACTTATGAAATACAGCCGAAAAGTCAGGCAGTATTGGAGGGCAAGAGGAAGGTACTTCCAAGACTCTGTGTGCAAAACGTACTGTCAGTTAATTGGCCATGTAAGCCTGGGTTTTCAACTCATCTGCAGAAGTCTCAAGGTTAATGAAACCGTCACGTATGCATGGATGTTGTGGAAGGGGGGAAACAGAAGAAATAATTGACAATGCTCTCCATCTAGCTCTGCAGTGTGGGCTATTCTTATCTAGCAGTACTTATCAAAGTCAGATATGTGGGCGGAATGGGTCTCTGTGTGCGTGTGCGTGGGTATGCATATGTGTGTATATAACCACGCTAATGAGAACAATTATATTTCTCCATCTGGAGTCCATTAGCCGTGATTAGGATGACGGACTCTCCCGCCCTTATTACTATCAGGATTAGCTAACCCCCCATTATTACCCAGGCCACCTTTCTCAATGCGCTCCACAGAGCGGAGAGGATGGTTTCCTGTCATCCAAGCCGTCTCCCTCTCTCCCACTCCGGAGCCATGGTAAACTCCCTCACCCCATCTCAATTACAAGAGTCCTAATGGGCCCTCCCGTCCCAAGTGACAGGCCTCTGCAGGTGTTTAGGAGGCTGGGGAGGTGGGGCGGGGGATGGCCAGCTGATCCGCGTGGTCACGAGTCTTACGTTCACTCCTCCGGGCTCACTGCTCCAGGCTCGTGGCACCAGGCCTGCATTTTGCAGGTGTTCAGCAATTATCTCGGCCCAGTTACCTCATCATTTCTTTGAGTAGATGGAAAAAATAAATAAGGCACATTAGAAAGGTTGTTATTCCAAAATAAGAAAAGCCTAAGAGACAGGCAGGACTCCAAATGGAATGCTTGATTCCTTCAATCAAGCCTGTGGCTTCAAGAACTGGACCTGTCCCAGCTGCGTCCAAGACTGAGACAAGGAGACGACTTAGGGGTGCTCTCTGGATGAAAACACCAAGGACGTTAGTAAGACTCTAGGACTTTGGGATTTCCCTCCTCCCCAGTAGCCCCGTTTCCCCCTTCCCAAAGAAACTGATTTCCTGGCCACCTCTCGCCCACCCTCACCAACAGGCAGCAACGGCAAGCAGGGACTTTAAAAACAAAGTTTGAGGCAAGAATTTGATATTTTCCAAAAAGTCATCAGAGAAGTCACTAGGAGTGAAGTCAGAACACTGTTGAATTAGCTGGCCATTATTTAATGCTTTAGTAAGCACGGTTTTGGTTTACTGGGAATGTAGTTGGAGGTATGCACCATGATTGTTTCAGGACTCGGGTCCTCTGCGTGAAGCATCCCCTTGGCGTGCCTGAGAAAGCCGTGTCCTCAGGCTTCAAGGCAGAGAGGTCCCCCCCCCCGTGGCGTCTCCAGCTCAGAGAAGCCTCCTCCATTTACCCCAGGGTGGTGTTAACAGTTTTTATTTGTGCATCAAAACATGGAAAAGCACTGCTCTAAAGGTCTCATTTTACCCTGCTCTGCTCTGCATTGTCGTTCACCCTTTTTTTTTTTTTTTCATGATTAGAAAGCCAAAGCTGTAAAGGATCCTTACCTTGGCCAACCATGTCCTCCACTGGCCAGTGAGAACACTGAGGCCCCAAGAGTTCCATGACTTGCCTGAGGTCACACAGCCCCATTGCAGAAGAGCAAGGACTAGAATGCAGGCCTCTTGGCTCCTAACCGAGTTCTCTTCTAACTACTTCCTGACTTAAAGCGGATATTTTCCCTGCCTCCTGCACTTCGGAACCTTGTCCAGCTTCTCCCTGTCTCGTGTCCCTGTTCCCTGCTCACCAGCAGGTGCTGATTTGAACTTCCAGGCTACAAATCTGAATGATGGAGGCATCAGGAATACATCCAAGTGGGAGAACGGACAGCTCTCATGCATCCTGACTCAGAGGAGAAGAGGGGCCATCTCTGCTCTAATCTGCCATCTTGGCTACGGTCAGGAGAGTCTGCAAGGCATTCCCAGGAAGGCCGCTCCGGGATAACCTTCTGTGTCCCATGCAAATGCGGACATGAGCTGCCCTAGTCGGTTTGGGTTCATGTCAACCCAGGGAAACCTCATCCTGACTGTTAATCCCCTTTCACAGGCCATTGGCACTGAGGTCGCCATGGCATCCAGGACTCATAAATTCGGAGTGAGCAGGCTTCAATGTGGGCAGTATGGGGGCACCATGCGGTACCACAAATATCCCTTTCCAAGCCAATTCCAAAGTCTGAACTTTGGGACACAGGGAAACTTCTGTGAAGATGAACAAAGTATACAGCTCTTGTCAGACCAACTTGACCCTACTTGAAACCATCTGAACTTCTGCCCCTGTGTTTAGAGATGTGAGGGGGTTTTTTTTGTTGTTGGTTGGCTGGTTTTTGGTTTTGGCACTATCTATATGAATGTTCAACCCTCTGCAAATAAACAGCCTTCCACCTTAGTTAGAAATGGTTTAACCTTATTAGTGTCCCCAGAAACCAGGGGTGATGGATTTGTTCTAATTTTTCATTGGGAAGAGGCAGGATAATTCTTATTCTCAATGCTTATTCCTGGAGGTCAAGAAAATTAGCAGTTCCCATGTAAGCTGCCATGTCTGCGCCTCAGAAAACTGACATGACGCATAATGTCATCCAAACTATAGCTGACAACCATTTGGAGATTGGATGGAGAATGTTAAGGTGGCTGTATAAGTTGTCTAAAGAAGTTCAAGATATTTTAAAAGAAATAAAAATATATGTAGTGGTGACAAGGAAGCTGGAGGATGGGTGCTTTCCAAGAGTTTTGGTAGAAATGAAAATTGAAACAACTTTTCTGAATGGATAAGTTGACAAATATATATATATATATATATATATATATATATAAAAGACCTTAAAAATATATACCCTTTGACTCAGCAATTACCCCAAGGAAATAATCAGAGATGTGCACAAAGATATACATATGTGAATTTTCATGACAGCAATTCTGTATAGTAAGAAACAATTAAAATAATTTAAATGTCTAATAATATCAATTCACTTTTTTTTTAAATGATGCAAGAGCCACTGAAACTAGGGAATTAGAAATTAAAATAGGGAACTTTTTCATAAGACAATTGTAAGTAAAAAAGAAGTCAAGCTACAAAAGTTTCTCCAGTATTATTTCAATTTTATAAAAATGTGTTTGTGTGTGTGTGTGCGTCTGTGTTAATTAGAACCTATATTTGAAGGTTATCTCCTAATAGTTCCACAATGAACATATGTTGTTTTTATAATCAGAAATTAAAATCTTAAGGAAATGAAATCAATTCTTTCTGCTTTGAAATAGAGAAACAATGGAGTAAATAGTACCTTTTTTATTACTAATCTAATCATCTCAGCTCTCAAACAAAATTTTTCTCAAACACCAGATCTTGATGGATATTCAAGTATTGATTGGTCAATACCCTGAATCAACTAAACTCATCCAAGGCATGAACTTAGTTTTATCACATATGCATTGCGCTGTAATTTTACAGGCAAAGCTGAATGTTCTTCCCATGCAGATAGATCTGCATGCCTGATATCTTCCTAAAGCTACAGGACAGAGACTGTCTCTACCCCATCACTACCGTCACTTTCTGCCATAGAGCATCTTATCTGGAGAACAACCAAGGCAGAGCTTTTCCATGAATGGTCTCATATTATTTTTCTACATTACTTGACTTCCAAAGCCAGAGAGATCCTGGGAATGCCAGCCTTCATACGAAGAAAGTGATGCCTACAGGAAGACAGACCACAAAAGATAAACCAGAATGGTATCTTTGCTCAAGAAGTCACCTTGTATGTCTGGAAAAATCATAAAACAAACTCAGGGATTTCTCGTATCAATATGAAAACAACCATTGCCAACCAAAAAGAACTCAGAAAGATTTTTGGTGGCATAAAATGTGGTCTTTGCCACACCACGAGTTAGCCACGCACTGTCTTTACAGCTCCCACCTCCATCCTCACACCCGCTGTGGCCTGCCGAGGCTCTGCTGTCCAAGGTGCAGCTTATCATCTCCAAGTACATCTACTGACCCAGACTGTGCCTCTCTCCTCCCTTGCTATCAAAAATACTATTCCCCCGAGAATGGCTGGTTAGCGGCATTGATAGGAAAGCAAGCTGACTGAATTTTGTTCACATTACGATGTAAATGACTATAGCCTAGTTCTCCCTGAGGGTGTCTTTTAAGTGACAATAATTCATTTCTTTTTCAAGTGTAGCCTTTGAACCATGTACATTAGAATCACCTGGGTGCTTATTAAAATGATGGGTTTCTGGGCCCCAATGCCTATCAGAATCAGAATCGCTCCTGGTAGGCTCCAGGGATCGGCATTTTAAACAAGCCCCTTCGTTTCTTATGCTTCCTAAAGTTGGTTAACTGGTGGAGTATGGAGGAGAGTGGATATCTTTGAGCAAGAAGGCTTCACAGTTAAATGACCCACTTTCCACTCCACCCACATAAAAAATAAAACAGGAGTTAGTAATTCCATTAATACTTAATAAATGCTTTTTATGCAGCAGGCAATGTTGTCATCTGCATTCTAACAACGCAGAAACTGAGGCTCAGAATGATTAGGTAACTTCCCCAAGGTCACACAGCTTTTAAAGGTTGGATCTAGCTTTTCAACCTAAGCAGCTTTAAGAAAGCCTCCTGAGGACCTACTTCAAATATCAAGTTATAACCTGTCGCAATCACAACTTCCCCAACTTAGCTAAGATAGGCAGCAGTGCCTCCAGCTCGAAAGACTGAAGACAAGGAGAGAGAGAGAGGCAAAAAAAAAAAAAAAAACCTAACTTAAGTGGTGAATGATTTAGAACACTGCACCACGTGTCAGTTCTCATTGAACATTTTGGACACCAATTTAGGCTGGTTGATGTATTATAGTTTTGCCTGAGAAGGCTCAGAACTTTGAAACTGTTCCCTTAGTGCTTTGATTACACATTTGTTCTGACTTGAAAAAGGATTATGTTGTTAGGAGCCACACACTCCTTCATAGTGGCTGGTTGGAGCTGTTTCCATCTGTAATGATTGTTTAATGACTATTTAAGAAAGAGCCACCTGAAGTTCTCTAATCACCCAATTTTTATTAATCGCTCAAGGAAATCTCACAGGTGCAGAATTGCTTAATTGACAGGTAAGCCATGAGTTGTGCAGAGCCCCCTTTCTCCAGAGAAGGAAACACAAGGCTGATGGCAATGTGACCTCCACCCTACCCATCACCATAGAGAGAATAGCACCTTGGTTCCCCCAGAGGAAACAACAAAGGGGTTTGAAAGACAGGATGGACAGGAAAATGACAGGGGCCAGACGCAACAGATATTATGAAGAGGATAGGGACAAGGTCCAGAAAAATCACTAAAGGAATGGGGGTCAGAGACCTCCTTCTCCCCCTACCCTGATAAGCATCCTGGAAATCCAAGATCCTTTACTCCATAGGCTGTTGAAATCTTCAACATGTGGGGTTTGTTGTTTTGTTGCTGAGTAGTTCAACAAATAGCTCTTGATGAACCAGACACTGTGCTAATTGCTACAAAATTGGTACACAGGTGAACAAAGCACAACCTTTACCTATGAGGAGCTTAGAGTGGGGTAGATCGGGAGACATAGGTATAATACTGCAGTGATACCTATCATTTATTTATCCCTTCTATGCACCACACATTGCTAAGTGGTTTGCAAACATAATTGAAGGACATTGTTCCCATCTGCATATGAGAAAACTGAGACTTAAAGTTAACTTAGGCTCCTTACCCAAAATCACGTAGCTAATAAGTGATGGAGCCAGCATTTGAACTGAAGTCTGGCTCCGAAGCTCATGCTGTTAACAACTCTCTTCGAAAATGAATTTAACTTAATCACTATTGTGCATATGAAAAGCAAGATGTGCCCAGGGCACGGCAGGAACACTAAGAGTAAACACTTGGTCCAACTTAAATTCAAAATCTGGATCTAGCACTTACTAAACAAGAAACCTTGGGCAAAGAACTTAATCCCTCTCAGCTTTGGTTTTCCCACCTCTAAAATGGGTTCAATATCAGCCACATCGGGATTATCTTAGAACGAACGGGGATAAAGTACATAAAGTATCCAGCGCAGAATCATCTAGTAGGTCACGTTGTAGGTGCTCAGTTAATATTGTTTTCCCTTCCCTTTTATGGCTGCTTTTCAGCTGGGAAATGGTGGGGGCTGGCAGCACAAAGCCAAAACAGGCCCGAAGTACATGGGTTAACAAGAACTCCAGTGCACTGCTGGTGAGGTTTTAGACAGGGCCAGCCACTGTAAGGAGCACTCCAATATTACCCAGTGAAAGTTAAGCAAGAAAATGCAACTCGGTCCATAAGGGGACAGCATGGGATATTCATCGTAGCGTTATCTGTGACAGTAAAAATGTTGAAGCAATCTAGATGTCCATCACTTAGAAATGAGTAAGAAGATTATGGGAAATGTCTATTATCAGGGGTAATGTACCAGCCATATATACAACATTGAGAGAGCTGAAAAACATAGTTTTGGAGTAAAATGTAAGAGCCATAAAAAGATCTATAGCCCAATTCCATTCATACAAATATAAATCATGAATCTTTGGAGATCCAAGATGGCGAAGTAGATAAACACTATGCCTACTTCCTTCCGTGAACAAATTAAAATGACAGCTAAATTATAGAACAGTCAACCTGGGAAACCATCTGAAGTCTAGCTGAACAGAAGTTTTATAACTAAGGATATAAAGAAGCCATGTCGAGACTGGTAGAAAAGGCGGAGACGAGGAACTGGCTAACCCCAAAACTCCATGCGGCGGTTGACAACCCCGAGGGATATCTCGGCCACAGAGGTTCCCCCCAGAGGAATGAGAGACCCCAGCCCCACACTATCCTCCCCAGCCCAAAGTACTGGTGTCAGGAAGAGGAGCCCCTACAACTCTGGCTGTGAAAAACAGTAGAGACTCCGACCATACAGGTAGGATGGAAGGCGACGAGAAACCCAGGCGTCCCCTTAAAGGGCCTACGCACAGACTCTCTCACTCCCAGGCACTCACCTTAGGCTCCAGCGGAGGGACAGTAACTCAGGGAGTATTGGGAGTGAGTGCTGGAGGACAGTCAGCATTTGTGCTGTGAGGGGTCCTCTTGCAGTGCAGCCAGCAGGCTGGCGCCATCTTTCCTGTGTTGAGCCCACCCCCTACGCTTATGGCCAATCTGAATATGATTGGTCTGGTGAGCTCAGCAACTCCACCCAGCTGACTTACTGAGTGAGACTCCACCCCACCCAACACTAGAGGCGCTTTCTCTAAGAGCAGCCAGCCCTGCCCGCATTGATAAAAAGAATCCTTGCACACTCAAAATAACATTACATATCTTGCAATGAGGCCCATGTATCTAATGTATATATCTGTGTGAATAATGACTCCCAAAGATGTCCACCTCCAAATCCCCAGAACCTGTAACTATAGCATGTTTTATGTCAAGAGGGAATTAAGGTTGCTAATCAGATGACCTTGAGACGAGCAGCTATCCTGGATTCTTCAGGTGGTCCCAATGCAATAACAAGGGCCCTTATGAGTGAATGAGGGAATAAGAGAGCGTGTGTAATAGTGATACAGGTGAGAAAGACAAGACCAGCCATTCCTGGCTTTGAAGATGGAAGCGGGCTGGGAGCCAAAGGGTGCTGTCAATGTCTACAAGCTGGAAAAGACAAAAAACCAGATTCTTCCCTAGAGCCTCCAGAAGGAACACAGCCCTGCCAACATCTTGATTTTAGCCCAGTGAGACCCATTGCAGGCTTCCGACCTTCAGAACAGTAAGGTAATAAGTTTGTGTTGTTTTCATCTACCCCTTTTGTGGTCATTTGTTATAGCATCAATAGGAAACTAATATACTGGCAAATGCATTAACATGAGTACCAGTGGTGGCAGAGGAAGGGAGGTGACAACTGGAAATAAAGGGAGTGCTGTGCATGGACCAAAGGTGATATTATGCCATGTGCTGAAGGGTAGGCTAAACTTAACTCTGTACCTGAGGTGAAGGAAAAAAAGAGAGAGAAAAGAATGAAGGGGGGGTGGGTGGGAGGGAGAGGGGACAGAGAAAGGGGGATGAGGAGCTAGTTTGTTAGGTGGCACCTGTCATATGGTGCCCTCATGTCCAGTACAGTGCCACAGATGCACTAAGTGAACCAATGCATAGATGAGAACTGATGACCTTAAAGGCAGGATGAACACTAAAGGAGTAATCACATTAAGGTGGTTAGATTAAAGCAACCTCCAGAGTGGGCTGGAGCCTGGTCTATGGTTTTCCCTGGTTTGAGGCTGTGGTACTAAGCTGTTTTCCATACCACACCAACCAAAAGGTACTTCGGGGTTGGGTGTAGAAGATGAACTCAAGAAAATAGGAATTACCTTTAAAAACGGTGTTGTAATACCTGTTTTACAGAATCTCTTCCAGAAAATAGAAGATGGAACATGTCCCAAATCATTTTATGAGGCTACCAGAATCCTGATACCAAGACTTGATAAAGACAGTACAAATAAAGAAAACACGAATATCCCTCATGAACTTAGACACGAAAGTCTTCAACAAAGTATTAGCAAATCAAATCCAGCTGTATATAAAAAGAATTATATGCCATGACCAAGTGGGATTTTCTTCAGGTATGCATGGCTGATTGAACATTTGAAAATCAATCAATGTAATCCACCATATCTACAGGCTAAAGACGAAAAATCATGTTATCATGTCAATTGATGCCGAAGAAGCATTTGACAAAACCCATTCACGATAAATATTTCTAGCAAACTAGGAATAGGGGGAAACTTTTCAACTTGATAAAGAGCATCTACAATAAACACAGCTAACATCGCTACTTAACGGTGAAAGACTGAATGCTTTTCCCTCAGGATCAAGAACAAGGCAAGGATGCCTACTCTCACTGCTCTTCTTCAATATAATACTGGGTAAAAAAATAATAATAATAAATAATAATAATAATAATAATAATAATAATAATGTACTGATTGGGCCTCACAGCCTGTGGGCCTCACCCTTGGTGTTTAAGCTGCCCAAACAGCAGCATTTCAGTCTGAGGTCCCTACCACTGATGTCTCTTATACGCTTTTATTTTTTCTAATAAAAAATTTCCCCTCAACATTGATTATTGGACTCTAATTCTCACTGGATCCCTTTGTTCTTTTGAAGCTAAAGAGCTTCCCAATTTACCATTAATCCAGTCCAAGATAAGAAAAAAGAATCCAGATTTTATGTTGTTTTGTATTACCTGAAATCAGAATAAGAGCTTGCCTTTTTTTTTTTTTAATTTTATTGGGGAACAGCCATGGTCATTGGTTTCACACTGCTTTCATGCTACAATGGCATAGTTGACTCTTTTAGGGAGGGCGCAGCTCACAGTGGCCCATGCGGGGATGAAACCGGCAACCTTGGTGTTATCAGCACCACGCTCTAACCAACCGAGCTAACCGGTCACCCCTAAGAGCTTGCCTTTTCTAACCCTCCACAAATGGCAAAATGCTTTCTTGTTAATTAACTAATCAGATCTGATCCTCTCCTCTCACCGCTGTGCCTTTCCCTGGATCCCCACTGGAAGAATGAACTGTTCCCTCCTCTGAACTCCCATAGTGCTTTGTACGTGCACCTATTGCCACACCTGGCGCTTTCTATTAAAGCACTCGTTCGGGTCTCTCTGTACCGTTAGACCAGGAGGGACCGTGCAGTGATTAATATATTCAATAACATCTCCCCAGCACCTAGAACAGGCTTAGTAACGGGTTTTGGGTGTAGTTCCGTTGAGAGGTAAGTATCTGGGTCACGGAGAAGGGACTCAGCAGCTGGTAGCTGGAGATGAGCATGAGAGAGACGAAGACGCTGGGACGTGGGCCCCCTGAAGGACTCCATCAAGGTCACACAGCCAGATGATGGCAGAGCTGGGCTTTGACACAGATTTCTTGCCTTTCATTTGGATAAACAGACCCTTTTCACCTGCTGATGTTCTGCCCTGTAGCTCTAGAGGGACCATACCCCAGGAAAGCAGCTGAGGGTTTTTCATTCATACCTTGTGGAAGCGAAAGAGAAAGGAAACAGCCTTGTTCCTGCTGTGCGGAGGGGCAGCACAGACACAGAAAAACTGCCGGCACTCTAAGTGCCTCTGAAAACAGAATGCAAACCTAAGTGCCTCTGAAAACAGAATGCAAACCACAGAGCCCAGCCTATCACGAGTTCAACCAAGTTTTTCCGTGTTGAACTCTGAACTTGGAGGAGTCTGGAATCTTTAGCAATTGCTTACTGCCTGCAGGATAGATGCAGTTAGTCCCGTGCCTTCTGGGCATGCCCTTAGCTGCGATCCTCATTGAAGTGCTTGTGCTGCTGCTTTCAAAACTGCTCAAATTCCTTCACTCAAGTGTTCTTAGCACTTATGTTGATAGGGAATACTTCAAAGGGTACATCTTTACTTTATCAAATCTGATCTAATTTTAAAGATGGAATCAAAGAGGTTCATTCTGAGTCTAGTCAAATTCGCCAACCAACCCAGAGAGGAGGCATCAATGCCATGTGGTTTGTGTAATTAACCTAAACTGAGAGGCCCCCAAAGGCACCAGGGTCTTGGGCCATCCAGACCCGGAGACCCCTGGGTGGAGGAAGGGGCCTCTCTCCAGATGAAGGGAAGGACCAGTCTGGCACCCTGGGACCCATGGCTGGTCCTTCTCCATAACGGTCAAAGACAGAATGGGTGTTCTGGGCGAGCTCTATGAAGACAGAAAATATAATGAGCTTCTGTGTGCCTGGCGGTCTTTAGAACGGGCTGTGTGATGTAGGGGGGCTCCGGACGCGGGCAGCCGAGGCCTGGAGTATTAACCTTCGCCCTCGGCTGCAGGAACAATTACGCTGCTCTTCTCCCACCCTGGCACTTTTCATATAATCCCAAACTTGATGTCAGTGCTAATTTGCCCCTGATACCTGTGTTTGAAGCTGGATTCAGCTGCCTAGCCTGACAATAATATCCAACTGAGCTATTATAATTGTTATAGTAAAATGTCTCTCTGCATACAACACAGCAGGTCAGGGGGAAAAGCATTGATTTTGGTATTCAGAAAAGTTCTCTGGGGCTCAGAGAAGAGACCATCCTGGCTGGTTTGACTTTATTTGGAAATGTATATACAGGGGCAGCCATTTCACATTGAAATTGAACAGGAAGGCAAACACTCGGGGATTCAGTTCTCAATGTCCTCAGCTCTGGGGTCTCCCTTTTGAAAAGCTCTTCAAAAGTTCTCACACACAAGCTGCCCCCACCCCGTTGTCTTTGGACCTTGGAGGGAATCATATTCCTCTACCGGCCTCTGAGAGGTCAGTGGGAAATGATTGCAGAGACTTTGTGCGAGGCCCATGCACACTGGCCATGAGAAGCCTCCAAGGTTTGGATCTCTGCCTCTGCATTCTGGTTATCAAGGAGGTGGGCATCACTTTCCCTTTCCCTCTGAGGAGAAAAACCAGGCCCGGCCTGGGGAGGTGGAGAACCCATCTGAGCCCTGAGGCCTCTAGGTCTCCCCAGGTTGCCTGGCCCCTTCGCCTCTCGCTAAGAGCTCGCCATCTGTCTCCCCTCCAAATGCTTCTCTACCCAGCAGCCAGAGTGACCCTCTAGAAACAGATCAATAAAGACAGAATCCTGAACTTGACCTTGAGGGTTCTGTGATCTGTCTGGACTACCTCTCTCCCCAACGTGCTCTCTCTCTAGCTAGGGCTGGCTTCATGGACATGTGACCTCTGCAGCCACCAAGGGCCCCACATACAGAAGGTTCCTGTTCTTGCTGCTTTTGAAATTCTTCATTTTGTAACAAGGGGTTCACATTGAACTTTGCACTGGGCCCTGCAGATTATGTAGCCAGTCCTGCCTTCCACCGGGTTCCACACGCCTTCCCAAGCTTCCTCCTACCAGAAGCCTTCCCACAGCATGGAATGCTCCTAAACCACCATCCCCACCGCAGACACTGCCTGCTGCTTACTTCACTCTTACTCATCCCTTGGATCTCAGCTAAACTATTACCTCCTCCAGGAAGTCCTCTCTGCTCTGCCTCCCGACCTGGGTCAAGTCCCCATTACTGACTCTTAGAGCGCCATGTTCTTCTCCTCCATTGCTCTTTCTACAGGCTCATGTGTCTATTTATTATAGAGTTATACACATTTGATTATATTTATACACGTTCCCCTCTGGAATATAAGTTCCTAGAGAGTGGACATCACATCTGATTTTTGTCTCACCACTATAGCCTCAATGCCCAACACAGTAGTGCTAGACACACCATAAATATTCCATAAACATGTGTTGAATTAATTACATAATGTAAGAGGAGGAAGCAAGAGAGCATAGTGGTTGGGAGGCAGGTTCTGCCATCAGACTTCCCGACTTCATATCTATTTTTGCTGCTGGCTGTGTGACCTCAGGTAAATTCCCTAACCTCTCTGTGCTTCACTTTTTTCATCCGGAAAAAGAGGATAAAATGAGTAACTCATAGAACAGGTAGTAAGTGTCGGAGCAGGACAGGAATCCATTACAGTCCATCTCCTTGGCCTGCGGTTATGCCAACAACATCATAGTTGAGAAAGGATAGTAAATGGGATTACCAGGGAGTTGCAAAAGCCCAGGGTGCAGCTCTGGCTCCAGTCCTCCCTACAGATGTTTCTCCACTTATGACAGGGCTACTTCCCAACAAATCCATCCTAAATTAACAATATCATATGTCAAAATGCACTTAATACACTTAACCTACCAAACAACATAGCTTATCCTAGCCTACCCTCAACATGCTCAGAACACTTACATTAGCCTACAGTTGGGCAAAATCATCTCACGGCTGCTACCCAGCATCACGAGAGCATTGTACTGCATATAGCTAGCCTGGCAAAAGATAACAAAATTCAAAATTCCAAGTATGGTTTCTTCTGAATGCCTATGGCTTTCACACCATACTACAGTTGAAGGGTTGTAAGTCAGGGACTATCTGTATTTATGTGACCTTGAACAATTTTCTTAGCCTTTTTAGGTCTCATCTATAAATCAAGGATAATAAGAGATGCATCCCATAGGGTTGCTGTTATAAGAGAGATAAACTTTGTAAAGCACCTGGCACCAGGCATGGTTCACAGTAAATACTCAGGACAGTGTAGCTGTCAGTGTTATAGCAAAGCCACTCCACATATGAAGCTGGAGTCCCTCTCGCAAACCCTCACATGTCGGAGCTGCCTTGTTCCCATAGTCACAGCTACCAATCTTTCTAAAGAGGGCTCAGATTATGTGTGTAGAGGAAGGCATCTTTGTCCAGAATCCCTTCAATGTCTAGCATTCCCTCGATGAACTGTGCTGGTGGCAACACCCCTGCTTTCCAAATTAGGGGGTGCCGTTTCCCAGCGTGGGAGGTTTTCAGAAAGCTAGAGGCCTGTTCTCCATTCACCTCTCCCTGGGGATGACAAGAGCCTGGAGAGCAAAGGGTTAACCCCAGTGGTGCTGTCCCTTGTCCATTAAGGAGTGGGGTGGGGGAGGACAACCTCATGAAGCCACAATGGCTAGAATGTGCTTATCTGGGATTAAAGCAGAAATCTGATTCCTTCCTCAGCCAGGAACTTACAGCTTCAAGGAAAGAAAAAAATCACATCGTGCTCCAGCCCATCAGAGTCCTCAGCTCACAGGGAACACGCTTTGTGCCTGCTGATCATGTGACCTCAGTAAGACCAGGCCTTCCTCTCCTTTCCTCAGAATGAGTCCAGCCAGATGGTGAGGAGAACTCAGGTGCTTCTGGAAGGGCGGGGCCTCAGGCCTTGGCTGCAGTCCAGACACATCCTGTTCCCCAGGTGAGCTGGGGGGCCCTGGCGGGAGGCCTTGGAGCAGCAGATAGGGGCCAGGGAGGTTGAGAAGGTGAACAACAGGGTCCCCCCCCACGTCAATCAATAACACTACAGGTTTAACATAGGTATTGGGGTTCTAGGGAGCGTTCTCTTTGGGGGCTGAAAGTCACTTTTTAAAAGTAACTACCGTGGGCCGGCCGAGTGGCTCAGTTGGTTAAGAGCTCGCTCAAGAGTTTGAGCTCTGAGCAACAGCGGTTCGAGTCCAGCCCGAGCTGAGCAGCCGCTGNCTCGCTCAAGAGTTTGAGCTCTGAGCAACAGCGGTTCGAGTCCAGCCCGAGCTGAGCAGCCGCTGAGCTGCCAACAGGTAGCAGGATGGCTCAGCGCTAAAAAAAAAAAAAAAAAGTAACTACCGAAAGTAAAAAAAGGACTGATTTTGTCCTTCCCCTCATCTTAACACATGAGAAAACTGAGAACAAGAGACTTCAAGACTTTCCTATACAGCTAATTATCACCCAAGGAGAGGCCAGAGCCCAAGCCTCTCCGAGCCAACCAACACTGCTCTACCTGGCATTGGGACTAACGAGTGGTGAATTTGGAAGACGGGGGTCTGCACATGAAAACAATTTTTTAGAGAGAAGAGAAAACTCACTCAGCCAGAGGAGCCTTGAGAAAAGTGTTTCCTTCCCAGTTGTAGGAAAAGTAGGACCAAACCCAGTGGCACTGACCCTCCCTGAGCCCCTCCACCTCTTAGGTGACTACTGTTGAGGTTTCTCTACAGTAGAAAAGGGAGGCTATGCCCAGTCCTGGAGACCTCCCCTTCCGGTCCTTCTCACCAGGAGCCTCCCTGGCCTGCCCAGCACCAGCCATCAGCACTGAAAGCACATCTGTAAGCTGTGGGGAGCCTAAACCAGGCAGTCTTGGCTTCGGGTGAATATTGTTGGGTGCTCGTCCCAAAATTCTTTTGAGTCTGGCCTCGTGGCTTGGGAATGCGAGGCTGATTAGCCAGCCATGAGGATGTTACTAATTAAATGAACTAAAAGGTCCTTCGGACAGAGGGCCCTGGAACCTGGTTTGGTGAGTCATGAAATCCAAAAGATTTTGAGCAGGACGAGACATCTGACATTATCTAGACCAATGACTTCATTCTACAAATGAGGGCGATAAAGCTCAGAAAGAAAAAGTAACTTGCTCAAATTAAGGAAAAAGTAGAAATACATAATAATAGACCTATGCCTCTGGGGTAGAGGAGAGGAACAATTGTGTCTCATCTCTCCCCAAAATGTAACTGTTTCATCTCGAACCAAGGGCATCTACCTTCCCCCATGCCCTAAATCTCATCCTAAAAATTACTGTCCCATTGATAAGAAGGCCTAGCTTCTGGATGAGTCGTAAGACCCCATCTCTCAACCACGCCAATTGGCTGAGCCTTGTAGGGGACATATGGGAAGTACTCACCTCCTGAGCCGAAGTCAGTGTATATCCCTGACCCTGTGTCAGTCCACATCTCATGGCCTGGGAAGGACTCCATTTAGTTAGTCTTACCCAAGCTCTCCACCAAGGCAGGGAATCACGTTAGCAAGAACCAACCTGGAGAAAGTGGGTCATGTTAGCCAAGACTGTAGGAAAGAGTTTTCCATTTAATTGGTGCAATATAAAAGCCAAGGAAGTGACACTTTACTCGAATCTGAGGAATTAACAGGAAATGATCCCATTTTCCAAATCACAGAGCAAGCATGAAAATCAACACAGAGGTAGGGGATGTGCACCCTGGTCAATCAAAGCAAGAAAGATGGCAATGATGACAAACCAGCTTCCTATCTTGATGTCTGAGATTCGTGGCTCATTAGTCTTCCTTTGCTCTAATCACTTCCATCCATTTCTTTTAAATCTTTAAAAGATTTCTAATTTTTGCCTTTATTTATTCATTTATTTTTTAAAAAAAAGAAAAAGAAAGGCAAGGTCAACATGTTGGCCAAACTCTCATCACTATTCCACTACACTACACCCCCCCCCCACCCTTCCCTAGCCAGCCTCTCCACTAAAATGAACCCCTCGATGAAAGTACAGCAGGCTCTGTGCATTTTAAAGAGTTAGCCTATTTTCAACTATAAAATAATATGTGGCATAGAAAACAGCATGTAGGATGAAAAAAGATCCTGTTTAGTTTCAGTGTGACATTTGCCTGGGGGAAGGAGTGCAGAGCTCATTGGCAAGCCGATTGTTGAAACCCTGACCAGTCAGTTACAAAGTGTCATCATTTAAGATGCCAGTCAGCTCTGCCTTTTCCAGGCCAATCACTCC
Source organism: Hipposideros armiger (assembly GCF_001890085.2). Taxonomy (NCBI): domain Eukaryota; kingdom Metazoa; phylum Chordata; class Mammalia; order Chiroptera; family Hipposideridae; genus Hipposideros; species Hipposideros armiger. The sequence continues at coordinate 3,102,853 of NW_017731455.1, read as the reverse complement.
TTTGTGCTGAGGAGGGGGTGGGGGTGGGGTGCAGAGGAGAAATGGAGAACAGGGGCGTGGGAGCAGGAGAATGAAGGGGTTAAGGGGTCCACAAGAATGGAAGAATGCAGAACGCTGCTTGTTGCTCAACCCTCCTTTCACCTTCACGTGAGCCTCACTGGGGCCCACTGGGGGTGGACTGGCCAGAGCTCAGTGGCTCTTGGTCATGGTAGCTGCCCAGGTGAGCCACCCATAAATTAAGAGAACCCAAGCCTTGCCAATGCCCAAGACATGCGTATACTGGACCCCAAAGTCCCCAGAGCAGGGGTCATTTTCTGGCCCCAGATGCTACCTGACACAGCAGCTTCTAAAGCTATAGGCAAAAAGGTCAACAAATCCGAACCTATTACCACCTCCTGCAAGCTTGACATATTTCTGTGTTTAGACATCAGTGCAAGATCCTGGCTCCCTTTCATGACTCTGGGCTTTGTATCCAACTTACCATTAACAGGGTTCAGCAGAGGCAAGGCTTTTGACTCTCTCTCCCCCCACCACAGCCCCCTTTCTCGGACTGTCAGCCTTTTCTTCATCAACTATATTTGTTACAGTCAAGTCCTGTCAACTGTCACAGCTTACATACAGACTGCCAGTAAATATGTCTTTCCACTCATTAGACATTCCTCCCAGTCACCTTGGGATTTCTACCTTGTCTATCTCACTCCAAAAAACTTTTGTTCAGAAGTATGAGACACCCACTGAGCAATGTCAGCTTGCGGCCATTACCTCAGGAAGTGACAGAAAACACCCAACTGTCACTCATTAAGATCCATTTTTTCCAGAGTTGATGTAAGTCAGACTTTGCCCCCAAAACGAATCATGATTTATTTAATATATTTGCTTCTACAAGTGTCAGCTCATCAGCTTAAAATGTTCCTCCTTTAACTCTATTGAGAACTGTACAGAAAGTTTTCTTTGAAACCTAGTTTTTGCTTTAAGGCTTAATAATTAAAACAGAACCAAGAACAGTCAAGACTCTGCTCCATAGGTGCACTTTGGTGGCCCCTGGTTTTATAATTATATGTACAAAGCAGCCGTGTTGGAATTATCGCTGGACACGCTGGGAAAATTGCCTCCCACTGAGCGAGCTGGCTTTTTCTGCCGGGCGCACTGGGCCGGGGCAAGATGAAATGAAAACCCAGGAAGGTTTGAAAGCAGGGACAAAAATAACAATTAGGGAAGTGCGGAGGAGAAAAATGCAGTTTCTTAATTGCTCGGCCCAAGTGCCAGCGGGCAGCTCCCTGCCATGCTGCAGGAATGTGGCACCCAGGAGGACCCAATGCAGTCCAGAGGCCTAGGGGATGCGGGTAAAGGGGCTTTGGCCACAGCTTTCTGGGAAAGATGCCTGAGGCCTGGCTTTGACCTGGATTTCAGGAGAGATCAAAGCGTGAGCCAAAGAGGAAGGTGATTTGACGGGCTGATGGCTTCCTATGGGGATCTCCAGCTCAAGGTCATTTCCAGACTCCCTCCTCTCTGTTTCAGACTCACTCTGGTTGGTCCTTTCTCCTGGGAGAAGGGGAAGTTAAGCACCTTAGGAGGGGCCACTCGGAAGTGCCCAGCAACTTGATGTCCTTCTCCGGCCTGGCAGCAGGACTGCGGCTAATTCTCACCCAATACCGAGGTATGTTTCCCTCTATTCCAGGGCCCAGCGACCCAGAATGAGGTGACCCCAGAGTGAGGCCGCCCCATCACCAAAAGAAAGTAGCCCCTGCACCCACATATGCAGCCACATGAGGGCTAGTGTTCTACACTGGGGACAGCACAGAACAGTAGAAAAGAAAGGATAAAATCCATGCAAAATTGCCCCAAAAGAATATAGGCAGTCTGGGGTAATAAGTAGGGCTCCTGTCATCAAACATATTCACACTCCACAGCCACTTGTTGGGGTGCAGCAGGGAAGAGCCCAGCCTCCCTCCTACATCGAGATTCTGAGACCCTCAAAGGCCCTCAAAGTTGAAGATCTTACGATGCTAAGAGAATAATATTTTTTCCAGGTGTTATTTTGGTTTATTTCTGCATTACCAAGACAGAGTGGGCCTCTATCCACAAAATCTCCCCAGCTACGTGGCTGAGGGCTTGAATCTCCCCGACCCCAGGGCCCAACCTGTGGGTCAGTGCATCCATCGCTGATAGACACGCATGTTCTGGGGCAGCAGAGGGAGCTGGGAACCTGAAGGAAGAGTCTGGAAGCAGATAATGGAAGAAAGGCACCTAGGAGATGGAGGGGCTACGCCTTGGTCCAGGCAGCCTCACTGCTCACTGAAATGGCTGTGCTGGCTTTCCTGCTGCACATAGCCGTTCTCCAGCAGAAACCAGTGGTGTTCTCAAAATTCAGATTTGAGCACAAAATCTTCCATCTGCACTGACAGACCCTCCCACTTAAAACCTTCCAATGGCTTCTCATTGCTGGTAGGATAAGAGTCAAACTTTATATGAGGCTGTGTAAGGCCCTGCCAGAGCCAGGCCCTGCCTATTTCATCTTAAGATCTTGGTGTCTTAAGTGCCAGACTTGGGTCCCCTGAGCAAGACAAGGGCTGCAGCTCTGAGCCAGGTGGCAGCTGACGGTGAAGAACAGCACATAGCTGCCTGGGAGATGGGGAGGCAGGAGGGGTGTAGTGGCTACTCATTTGCCATAGCACCCTACAGTTTTCAATAGGTGTCCCCCAGACAGGGGAGTCTGATTGACTGAGGCCACACCATACGCTGAAGTCCTAGCTGCCAAGAGGTCTGAGAAAGTGGGCGGTGTCCTTTTCCACTTCTACGCCCCTCCAACACTCAGAGCGGAGAATTCCCCACTGGAAGAAGGAGTTTCAGATGCTGGCTTCCAATAAAAGAAAATGTCTTCTCTCAACTCAGCTCATTGCAAGAATATAGCTTTCCCAAGGAAGCTGACAAAAATCCCCCAACGAGGCCTAGTAGGGGGAACATTTTCCAGGTCTCTAGTGTCCCAAATACCAAGAACAGGCCATCTACCACCAAGCTCCCAACCGTATCCCTATCCTGCTCCTCGACCTGGCATGACAGGCAAAACTCTGACGGAAAAAAAATCACATTGAAAATCAGCCTGCAAATGGAACCCTTTCATGTTGCCCGTGATCTGTAGCTCAGAAGGTAAGATCAGATATGGAAGTGTTTGATGAGGCTAAATCCAATTCCAGCCCTTTATTCCAGCATTTAAAACCATCATCTGTTTTTAGAAGTGAAGGGCTTTAATGTGCAGGGGGTATAGAAGGAACTGTGCTCCTGCTCCTCATAGAATACCAGGGGGCAGGGGCTGCAGAAAGTTCTGGAACCTTTTTTGCTCCAACCCCATTGGGGGTGGGGGGAGAAGCTCCTACCTGCTGATCTCTAAAAATGACTGTCAGTGATTTACAGCTGTGCTGAAATAGGGACCTGTGTTAATTATAAATCAGAGTGGGAGATGTTTAGGATTGATGTATCTCTGAGACACTGAGCCCTAGTAGGCAGCCTTCCCCCAAACAGGAACAAAAGGAAACAGATGTGTTTTCCTCCTCAGTTGGAGGGCTTGCCCCAAAGCCCCACTAAAATCCTATTTCCTCCACAGAGCTATCATTGATCAGCGACTGCCTTCTCCTGAACTCCTAGAACATCTCTTGTCTATACCACTTGTTTCACTTAGTACAAGATCATTCATTTATTTGTTCCTTCATTCACCAAAACTTCGTTAAGTAATACTATGGGCAACTCAGAAAGTTTGAGGTGGAAGGCAACCTGAAGATTTTCTCTTAATAGACAAAAAAACTGAGACAGCCCTGGGGATGGGGTTGGGGGTGGAGGTGGGTAATGACTTGCCCAAGGTCACATCTGTCTTAGTGGGACATCTGGGCTCCCACAGCTCCCAACAAACTGGTCCCCGTTGATTGTTAATTTCCTCTACCTCAGCTCTGTTCTTTGAGGACCAAACATCACCCTGCACTGCGACCCACTGACAAGTCTCTCCACCCCAATCAGACTATGAGCTCCTAGATCAGTAATTCTCAATTCTGGCTACAGATTAGAATCACCTGGAGAGCTTTCAAAAATACTGATGCCTGGGTTCCACCCTAGAAATTCTGATTTAATTGGTATAGGCCCCCAGGCCATTCCAATAGGCATCCAAGATTGAGAAGCACCATTCTAGAAGACACTGCTTCTCAAAATTTAGTGAGCATACACATCACGTGGTGGTGGTCTGACTAAAATGCAGATTCTGATTCAGTAGGTCTGGGCAAGGGCCCAGGGTTCTGCATTTTTAACAGGCTCCCAGATGATGCCAAAGCTGGTGGTTTACGAACCATACTTTGCGTAGGAGGAACAGGGTTTCCCAACCTCAGAACTATTGATATTTTGGGCTGGATAATTCTTTGTTTGCTGGAGGTAAATACAAGTGGAGTTGTCTTATACATTGCCGGATGTTTAGCATCCCTTCAGCCACTAGATGCCAGTAGCACCTCCCCTAGTTGTGACTACCAAATGTCTCCAGACAATACCAAATGTCCACTTGAGTTTGGGGGGGAGCACAATCACCCCCCCAGTTGAGAACCACTGTTCTAGAAAACAAATGTTAAAGCTGTCACCTTGGAGCCCGGTATCTCCTGACCCAAAGTCCTTTCACTATGCTACATTGCCCTGTTAACTATCTTTTCACACTCATCTTGTTTACTAAATTTGTAAATTACTTAAGAGATGATATCCCATTCATTATCAGTCATTGATTCAGCAAATGCTTAGTTGAGTGCCAAGCCATGCACTAAGCCTAGAGGTAATAACAAAGGTAGCTAAAAGTTACATGTGTAATATCTCTTCAATGCTCAATGCAGCCCTTGGAAGTAGGGTTAGCCCCATATTACAGATAAGGCAACTGAAGTTAGAGAAATTAAGTAACTTGTCCCAAATCACACAGCTAGTAAGTTATAGAAACAAAATGCAAAGATGAATAGGATACAGATGCTTTCTAGATGGAATTCATGATCATACAGGCAACACACGCATAAATGCTTCTGACTCTACTTTGGTATGAAAAGCAATAGCATCCTGGACAGAGGGTGCACACAAAGAAAAGTGGTTAGTTCGGCGTGAGGAGTAGGAAGGAGGAAGAAGACCTCACACAGGAGGCGATAATTGAGCCAGATCTGGAAGGATAAGAGGAATTTCACAATTATCCATTTACTTGTCTATCCCCCACCCTCAACACACATGAGCATCTTACGGGTAGGAACAGCCTCTTATTTATTTTTTCTATCTTCAATTCCTGGCATGGTGCTAGGTTTTCAATAAGTGTTTGGAGGGCTGGCCGAGTGGCTCAGTTGGTTAAGAGCTCGCTCAAGAGTTTGAGCTCTGAGCAACAGCAGTTCGAGTCCAGCCGAGCTGAGCAGCCGCTGAGCTGCCAACAGGTAGCAGGATGGCTCAGCTAAAAAACAAAAAAAAAAACAAAAAAAAACCACCAGCCATTTCAATAAGTGTTTGGTGAATAAATGAGCAAGCAAAGCAGATGGACAAAAATGACAACCTGAAGCGGAGGACACCATGAGTAAAATCACAGAGGTGTGCAAGCATGTAGCGTGCTAGAAGAGTACGCAGGCCAGAGGAATAGGTACTAGGGTAAAAGAGGGCAGGAGATGAGCAGATCCGGGGACACTGTGATTCCTGCACAGTGCAGTTTGATTGCCTCTCACTGTGCTTTGGGGAAAAGGAAGTTCTACAGAAATGTCCCCCAGTCCGCTGGATTCCTTTCCAGAAGGACAGGATTCCCTATCTCAGAATGGGACAGATGTCTAATGAGTACAGAGAGGTGAAAGAAAGCAACATGGCTTCACTTATACAGAGAGGGAATCATGTGTATTTTGGAAAAAAAAAAATTCCTACCATGCCTAAAGATTAATGAATCCAAGCCTTGAAAATTGAGAGCTGCTAAAATCACAAAGCAAGACAACCAGACATTTTGTGCCTCCTTAAGGAAGGACATGGCACAACCTATGAATCTTAATCAAGGCTCTAGATGGAACTAGAAGTTTACAAGTGGCACAGAGGACAGAGACACAAGTTAAACTTCACCACAGGGATGCAATCAGCAAATCCCAGACTACAGGATGTTCCATGGGCCAAATAACTTGGTTTCTTAAATAGAAAAATTTCAAGGGGAAGGAAAGAGAGACAGAGCGAGAACTGATTAAAAGACCAAAACATTTCAACCATTTGCAATGTGTAGGCTTAATTTGAATCCTGATTCAAACAAACAGTTGCAAAAAATATAAGACAAGCTGAAATCTGAACATTGGGCATTTGATGATATTAAGAAATCATGGTCAAGCGGGACATTTTTTGATAAAGAAGATGTGGTATATATACACAATGGAATACTACTCTGCCATAAGAAAAGATGAAATACTACCATTTGCAACAACATGGATGGATTTTGAGATTATTATGCTAACTGAAATAAGTCAGACAGAAAAAGTTGAGAACCATGTGACTTTACTCATATGTGGGATGTAAAACTGAAGGCAATAAAGGAACAAGACAAACAAATAAAGAAACGAAAACTCGGGCCGGCCGAGTGGCGCGATGGTTAAGAACTCGCTTGGGATGCCAGAGGGCCCCAGTTCGGATCCCACATATGAGGGCCAGTGACACTGCCCTCTACAGCTAAGATGCTGAACAACAGCTCAACCTGGAGCTGGGCTGCCATGAGTCGCCGACAACGGCGTGGGCTGCAGTCCTTATGGCGGTGGGTTGCCATGGGCTACCGTGTGTGGCCAGCAGCCAGCGTGAGCGGCCGGCAGCCGCGGTGGGCGGCCGTCAGGAGGCCGGCGACTGATCTGCCTCGCCAGGGAAGAGCGCAATGGTGGTGCCAACTTGGGCCAGTGGAGCGGCGTCCTCCACAACTAGATTGAGGAACAGAACGACAGCAACTTGTCTGTTCCCCTTCCCCCAATTCCCCAGCACTGTTCCCATCCCCCCAATTCCCCAATAAAAATCTTTAAAAAAAAAAAGAAACGAAAACTCATAGACACAGATGTCTATGAGGAAACTCATAGACAGTTTAGTGGTTACCAGAGGGAAGGGAGAGGGGGGATGGAAGAAGAGGGTAAAGGGGGTCAAATATATGGTGATGGAAGGAGGACGGACATTGGATGATGAACACATAATGCGATATATAGATGATGTATTATAGAATTGTACACTTGAAACCTATGTAGTTTTGTTGACCATTGTCACCCCAATAAATTTTAAATAAAAAATATTTTGGGAGCATTACACAGGAGTATAAGAACATTTCTATTATTTATTGGTAAACCTTAAATGTTTAAAATCACAGTCTAAATGTTAAGTTCACCAACAATTTTTTTTTAATTTTTTAAAGAAATTATTATTAAGTTTTTAGGTGTGATAATGGTTTTGACGTTATATATTTTTTTAAAGAGTCCTATTTTTTAGAGGCACATACTGAAATACAGATGAAATGACATTAATGTCTTGAGAGGCAAAGGTGAAAATGTTGGATGACACAAGATTGGTCCTATGCTGGTTAATTGTTGAAGTCAGGAGAAATGGTACCTATGCTTCACTATACTATTCTTTTTTCTTTATTTAACAGTTTTATTGAGGTGTAATTTACATGCCATACAATTCACTCATTTAAAGTACACAATTCAATGACTTTTAGTATATTCAGAGTTGTAAATCCATCACCACAGTCAATTTTATAACATTTTCATTACCCCCAAAAGGAATCTTCTACCCCTCAGCCATAATCCCCTAATTTCACTCCACCCCCACCCTTAGCCCCTGGGAACCACTAATCTATTATACTTCCTGTCTCTATAGATTGCCTACTCTAGACATTTCATTTAAATGATGTCCTACAGTATGAGGTCCTTTCTGACTGGCTTCTTTCACTTAGCATGTTTTCAAGGCTTCTCTGTATTGTAGTATATATCTGTACTTTATTTATTTTTATGGCAAATACTATTCCATCGTATGAATATACCACAGTTTATTTATCCATTCATTGTCAGTTGATGGACATTTAGGATGTTTCCACTTTGGGGCTATTACGAATAATGCTGCTGGGAATATTCATGTACAAGTTTTTGAGAGGACATATGGTTTTATTTCTCTTGGTTATAGTCTTCGAAGTGGACTTGCTGGGTCATATGGTAACTCTCTGTTTAACTGTTTAAGAAAAATTAACTGTTTTCCAAAGCAGCTGCACCATTTTACATTCCCACCAGCAGTGCTCTATCTCTTTCTGTATATATTGTTTTGTTTTGTTTTGTTTTCTTTATATGTTTGAAATTTTTATAATAAAAAAAAATGTTTTAAACCCACCTTCACAGGCCGAAAGCCACCAATGGATATCCACCTTGCCGGCCACTGTGACTTTTTCTAACACATCTGTGTCACTTTTACTGACATAGGCGCTCTGGGATAAGATCACGTCATTTTTAACGCCTTTTTGTCTGTTAGGATTTTAGGCACATCTCTTCTTTCTTTCATTTTAGGAATGCAGCCTCTGAAGAAACCCAAAAGATTAGAGTCAGTAAATGACCTAAAGCGAGTTCCCATAGCAGAGGGAATCAGAGGCAGAAAGTTCATCCTGCAACACAGCCAAACAAATGCATGAGTGATGACTGCCCACAACATAATTACATAAAATGAAGGCCACAAAGTAAAGAATTGCTGTGGTAAGATGGGCGGAAGGTGGGGGGCGGGTGACTGAGTCTGTGGTCTGTGGAGCCCCAAGGTTAAATGCTGGAGCATGAAGAGATATAAACAAGAGAAATCTTTCAGCACAACAATTTGGGACGTAATGGCACAGAGTCACATTCTGCAGGTGTACGGCAATTACTTGGCTGCATTATTCCATCCTGGGTCCCCATTTTCTCTTGTCAAGAGGTCTTTGACTGAAGACACAATTGTCTTCCAAAGAAAGGCTAAAATGCCATGTGAATGACTTGAGTGATATGCTGTAGCATCTTGGATGCTCAAGATAAAGCAAAGCTAATGGATTGTACACTAAATAACGTAGAAAAAGGAGAGGGAGAAAGGCCCCACCAGGCCACGGCAAAAGCGCATCCAAGAGCCTTCTCCTGAGGCACTGCTGGGGAACCAAAGCTTTGGTAAAAATGTTGTGGTGAGGACAAAGGATGCTTGGGTTCCTGGGAGTCCAGACCTGACTCTGCCTCCCCACCTCCCCCAACATTCAGCCACGGCTGAGCCCCCTTTCTCAAATCATCAAAAACTTAGCAGGTGTTCGTCACAATTCTGGGGCATGTAGCTCCCTGATCAGCTTCCCACAAACAATATCTCTGACCCAGGCCCAGGGCAGCATTCCCCTCTTAGGTATACCTAATAGCAAAGCATCCTGGGAGATTTCCCAGCCTGCCTGCCAAAATATTATAGTCCAACCCTTCCTAGAAGCCTAGAAGCTCACTAGAATGCTCCAATGAGCAGTGTTTCAAGATAACAAGATGAAATACAGAACACGGGCACAAGAAAGGACCTCAGGGTCCACCTGATCCAATACCCTCTTTTTGCAAAGTAGAATGCTGAGAACCAGAGAAGGTAAGCAAATCTACGAGGTTACATTATCAGCTCCTGTCAAGACGCGTAATTCCACTCCTTTCCCTAACAGATGGTGGAGTTCATGGGGGGGGGGGGGGGGGGGGGGAGCGTGAAGGAATTAAAGAAAACCCTATCTCTAATATGTCTGGTTCAGGAGATGAGTCAGGACAGGGAGGCCTAAGATTTTTATATTCTAATATTTTAAGTAACCCTGACCTAGAAACCACATCTCAGGTGATCCTTTTGAAGATGGTGATAGCCTTTCCTGCAGATTAGGTTGTGCTTATCTGTGACTGTCAGCAATAGGGAATTAGATAATGGGATTTTGGAAATCATATAGTCCACCTGTCTTTATACAAATGAGTGAGGAAACTAAGGCCCTGAGAGAGGGTGATATTTCCCCGAGTCACAGAGCCCATCCTACTCCAGTGCTTCGATCCCAGGGAAGGGCACCACCCACCAGACTCAAGTTGAAGGAAGTGGAAACACCCTGGAGATGTGCCATTCCATCCCTGCTGGTCCAGTCTATCCCCATTCTATCACCTCCTGTGTCCTCTCCAATTCTTCTGCCATTAGCCTGTAACTGGCTAGCGTTATCTCTTATTTATCTCCTAACCATTCTCAAGCGTTCACCCTCGACCATTGGCCTCAGTCATTTTCAAAACCGCAGCCGGAGTGATTATTTCAAAATCAAATTTGAGCAAGTCACTCCTCCTGTTTAAAACCCCTCAGTGGCCTTAGAGATAAACCCCCCAATCCTGATATCTACAAAGTCTTGCCTGGCCTCGCCCCTAAATGCGTCCCTGGAGTCATCGTGGGCCACTCCCCACCCCCCACCCCCTCTTGTTCAAGCCACACTGACCCTCTTTCTATCCTTATTATATTCCCTCCCACCCCAGGGCTCTTTCAAGCACGCTATTCCCTCTCTGGAAAATTCTTGTTCCACTCCTCACTTAATTCGCTTTCAGGCTTCTGCTTGTGTCCTTCCTCAGGGAAGGCTTCTCTGACCCTCAACACTGGGTGAGGCGCCTATGTTTTATCCTTTCATAGCAAAGCTCCTTTCTTTGAGAACATGTATGCCAGTGTATAACCATACACTCATTTGTGTGATGACTTGAACACGATCTATTTCCCCAGACAATAAGGATGAAGTCTGCTTGGTTTCACTGTTTTGTTTTTTCCCCCAGCACCTAGCACAATGCCAGACATCAGACATATTCAGTGATTATGTACCTGTATGACCAGGGCAGTTGTCAAAATATTGAAATGTCTCTGTATCTGTCAGTAATTTACTATTGCCCCAAACCTCCCAAGTGCCCACAATGCACTTGCCAACCTATCTCCTCCTCTGGATCATTCAGACCACCCCGTAATCCAATAATTAAAGGAGTAATGTTTGGCACAGCACTTGGATAATAACAGCTAAATATTTTGCATATCACTCCAGCCTGCACACAGTTGGCACTTAATAATTATGGATTGACTGAAAGAATAATGGTCAGAGCTAGCATTCCAACCCAGATCTATCAACTCCCTATTAATTATTCTTTCTGCTTTGTCCTGCTGTCCCCCACCCCATTCCCCAGTGGGCATAAAGTATTTTCTCAGCAAGCTCTGGAGGGTGGCATAGTCAGGTTCACAACTGGGTCCTTCTGAGCACCCTCACTCTATACTTCAAGGCACCTGCCTACCTTGGCACTGAAACCCACAGCATACAGTTGCCACCAGCAGCAGAGGCGTGCAGGTAAACTTGCCTCGCCATCAGCCAAAACTCTTTAGGGAATACCGACTTCAGCAGAAGCCATGTGACTCTGCAAAATCCATTCACCCTTTCAAAAAGGTACAGCCACCTGGATGTCAGCTCTTGATCAGTCAGTCTTCCCTCTGGAGAAGCAAAGAGAAAAAAGGGAAATCTTTATTCTATTAATTTAAAAAAAAGAGCATTAAAATAATGATATAATTGTGTATAAATACTGCTCCTTACTAGCTACATGACTTTGAACAAGTTATTTAACCCTTTTATATCTCTTGATCTGTAAAATGGGCATAATAATACTCATTTTGCATGTCTGCTGCACAACCTAACAGAGACGGAGTTCTACAAATCGCTTCCAGTGTCAGCCAGGCACATGATAAGAAAGGGACATTGCTGGCTCCTCCTCATCATCTCTAGGCTCAACAGCTAAATGTTGAAGAGTATTGAGAGGGTAAGCAAAAGTGAGCATGACACGACAGGCCATAAATGAAGCTGAGCTCATCAGCCACACGTCTATGTTTCATAAAAGGACAAGTCCTGCTAGACTGTGACATCCAAGAAGGAGTCTTACTTAGCTGATCATTCGCCTACTCCCAACACAGTGCCTGTACATAGTAGGGATCTTTGTTGATAAATAAATGAAACAAATCCAGCTTGCCTTTCTGAATAATAGCGTATACACACACACACACACACACACACACACACACACACACACACACACANACACACACACACACACACACACACACACACACACACACACACAGTGCAAGGAAGACACCATGGACAAAACTAAGATCCTTAAGGACAAGTATGATGGCGTTACTTGACACCCAGTGACAAGCCAGCTGGGCACTTGGTTGAATAACATTCTAGCTAAATGGAATAAACTGTCTCCTAAGACCAGGATCTACCTACACAGACCACTGGACTAGAAGGCTCTGTTGTGAAGAGAACCACTTAGGATCCTAATCACTTAAAATATATATTGTTCAGTCTAAAAGGCAGAAATATGAGGAAGTGCAAATGGCAGAAAACTGCAGCATTTTCCTACTCTAAGTGTGGTCCATTGAGCAGCATGGGCATCACCTGAGAGCTGATTCAGAAAGACTGGATCTCAGGCCCTGCCCCAGACCTGCTGGAGCAGAATCTGCATTTTACAAGCCACCTACATGATTCTCAAGTTTCAGCCATGTTCCCACCAGTTTTCTAACTTGGCTACACAGCATCTGGGGAGTTTTAAAAAACATCGGTGTCTGAGTTCCATTCCCAAGAGGTTGGTCATTTGGTCTGGAATGCAGCTTGAGCAAAGTGATTATAAAAAATAATTATAAAACATAATATAATTAGAATCCCCTGGGTGCGGGGGGGCGGTGCAGCCCAGGCTGAGAGCCCTGCCTAGACCTCCACCGGGCAGCAAACACGAGGAAAGTGCCCATTTTTCCTCATGGAGAATTATTTCCCTAAGTTCTTTGATAGCTTATATCTGGTAATTGAGAAGGCGGCTTTAATGTCATCTGAGAGCCAGGCCCGCACCAGGCCAGGCCTCCACCTACCGAGAGAAGCAGCAAGAGTTAACCCGAAACCCAGCCTTCCTTTTCCCCATTTCACGTGTCCACCCGCTGCTGAGCCCCACTCACATCACCGCAGCTTGTACATCTGGTTCCGTTCCTTGGAAATGTCTTCCCTTCTCATTGCTTCCCTCCCCTCAGGGACATCTTTCCTCATTCCTGCCCAGAAGAATGACCTGGGGCCAGCAGGATCTAGCCCGAGAATGTCCCCACAGCCTCCTCCCAGGTCCAGACCTCCAGGTGGGATTTTAAAGTGATTACATCAGCCAAGGCCTGGGCAGCCCATTCATCAGAAACGTTACAATCCTCCCAAGAATCTCACTGGGACAAGCACAAGGTTCTGGCTAATTTTAAATGTAATTAAAAGATTTTCTTCCTTTCTTTCTTTCAAGGCATGCTCAATTTCCATAGCTCCCCCTCTTTAGAATACAGTTCCTCTGAGGTCTCCTTTTTGTTTTTTATTTCCCAGATTTTTCCCCCCAAATGAGTACACTTACAATAGATGTAAATCCTTTGCTTATTTGGCCTAGTTTATCAGCAGATAGTATTTTTACAATGCAGAAAGGTTTTTAATGGGATGTGGAAAATGTCTTTTCTCCCAAAACACTAATAATAAAAAAAAAGTCCCTTTTTTTATTTTCTTCAAATTGCTTTTTATAACCCATTCAGCATTTTCAGAGACATAATTAAAACATCAAACAGTTTTCCTGCTGGTTATGCTAAAATTTGAATACTTGAGGCAGTCACTATTATTAGATATTAAAATGGACTTGAGTATTTATTTAAAAGATCCTCTTAAGTAACTATTCATTTGGGTTTGTGCTGTTTAATATAAAGACAAGCCCCATAATGTGAAAATACCTGTTTCTAATAAAGACCATAATTGGTAGCAGGAGGATATTTTTTAAAAAATATAAAATATGTATTTTGTTCGCTATTTTTCCAGCTTAATGTGACTAATTTCCCCGTTCAACTTTATCCCTAAGGAAAACTATAGAAAGAAAGGCCATTACCAATACATGAAGCTCAGTAGTTAGCTTTTGTGGGATGTAATTGCTATCAAGAAGGCTAGTAGCTGGGTAATTTTGGTTTAAATGAGTACATAGCCTATAAAAGGATAAATTAACCTTTGTAGAACTGAAATGAGATTCCAGCGAGGGATTGTTCTAGCTCAACGAACACTGGGTCCACGGCTGGGGAAAATGCTGCCCAGAGGGAAAAGCCAGTGAAATGCCAAATGCACATTCCATGGTGCAGGGGGGGGGGGGGAGCACAGGAGCCAACTCAAGGATGGGGCAGAAATGGTGGAAGCCAAGGGCGTTTGTTTCTCTTGTTTTTCCAGGGACTTGTAGACACTTTCTAAATAAACAGATTTTAATCTTTTCACCTCAGCAGGCTTCTCAGAGTCTACAGTAGATCAGGTCAATTCATTAGACACACTGTCATTGCCAGCATATGACATGAATGACAGAGCCATGTCTGATACAGAAAGAATAATAGTGGAGAGAACGAGTGAATACTGTGTTCTAAGAATGGACCCTCGTCTCCCTGGGGCTTATTAATAAAGTGAGATTGGTGAGCAAATCTAGAATACAAGACTGCCTTTCGAATGGCACAGACATTTAGGAACTCAGAGCACAGTCGTTGCTTTGGATTCAGGACACCTTTTCAGCAGAGGTGGCATTTAGCTGGACCTTGAAAAACGGGTCAGCGAGAAAAATCATGTCCTGTTAAGCCTTCGGCCTCCTAGAAATGCCTGTAACACTAGATCATGTCTAAACTGCTAGAATTGATTTCATACCTGTGACTCTACCTACATGAACTCATACTACTGAGTTTAGTCCTTGCTTTCTTTGCAGGATGAAGAATGATCAGAGGATCTGCAAACATTAACTAGATGTCTGCCCCTTGCCAGGAACTGTTAGATGCTTCTGGAAAATGAGACAAAGTAGCAAAATGAACATCTGCAACTGGTAATCTGCTTGAAGATCAGGATGTATACCACCCCAGCCAGCCATATCTAACAACTGTAGGAACAATATGTTGGTGCCAGATCAGTGCCATGGTTGTTGATGCTGTGGAAGGCGAGCATAAGAGTGACTGACCCCTCAGGTAGGAAGTCTAGCTTAAGAACCTAAGTAAGACTTGAACCTAGAGCTGATAAACTGGAGAGCCTGCTCTAGGTAAAGAACTCTCACAGTGAAACACAGGAGGCAGGGAGGAAAGGAAAACGCATTCTTTGGCTGAGACACTTGGCACTTTCAAACCAGAGAACAGATAGTTTCAATAAGGAGCGAGAGATTTCCCAAGATAACAGTTCTGTCTCCTCCCTCCTTCTCTCTGCTTCCTCTGTCCTTTCTAAACACACCCCAGTCCCCAGCCCTTATCTAATTTGATGAGGCTGGTCAGTGTTATTTTGGGAGGAACAGGGCTGGGAAAGGTTTCATTGCCAAATTCTTCTTGATGAAAGCCTTTGCATTTTCAGCTCCATAACCCCCACCCACTCAGATGGCTGGCCCAAACTTCCAGGCCCCAAGGTTAAGGATCCTGAATCGCAGGTGGGGAGTGCACCTGGGAATGTCACAGCTCTTCCCATGGCCTCCCAGATGGAGTTCTGATGGATGGTAAACACAGAAGAAGGACTGGAGCTCGGTAGAGCCAGCGCTGAACACGTATCTGAAGCCAAAGAATTTTGTTTCACGATCCTCTGTCGAAGTGAAAACAGCGCCAAGAGTATTCCCCAGAGTGTGAAACAGTTCTCTCATCATACAGGGTTCAAAGACACTGTGAGGCGTGTACCGTAGCTGAAAGTGTCTGTATATAATAATGCCTTTATGATGTTGTTTTGTTTCTGGCTTGCCTTTACCTGAATTATCTGAAGACATTGTTTGAGGCTATGAAAAAATATGAATAATATTAGGCCTTGAGATCAAAAATCATTTTATATTTCCATGGTTGTTAGCTGCCAATATCCCATGCACGGCTCTCAATTTCCAAAGCAGCAGTGAAATGTTGGCGAGATCAGGTGACAGGTTTTTTTGTTTTTTTCTTTCTTTCTTTCTTATTTTTGTTATTATACACTGGTCTTGATTTTTGAAGCTGTTGAAAGCTGTTTGATATGGCAAAAATAATCATGAGAGGGAAACCACAATTTAAATGTGAGATAAAAAGAAACTGCGTACATGCATAACAATATGTCCACCCAAAGGAACGAATTATTTACGGCCCACCAGGATGGCCCCATGGGCACCAGCAACCCAGAATGACTTGAGAGGAGATGCTGCCAAGGATTAGGGACCAGCTCTGGCTGGAGATCCAAAGAAGGCTTTCCTTATGATGAGATAACTCTCTTCGGCCCATCCTTTGAAACGACCAACATGTCTTTTTTTTTTTTTGCCTTCATTTTCCCTTTTACCACTCTGCTCATTCAACCCTGTCTAGCGAAGAATTAAGTTTGAAGAAGTCAGAACTTTGATTTTCTTTTTTTTTTTTGCCCTTGTTACCTAATCCATGAACAGTGCCCAGTCCATATCCCAACAAGCAAATGAGGGCCAAAGCCACAGCTGACAGACGTTCACCTTAGGCTGACCTGCTTTCAGGCCTGGGCTCCAGGAGCTGCCATGTCACACGGAACACCGGATGTCTCACACCCACCATGTAAAGGCTTTTCTGACATGGGAAGGCAGAGCATCTGGTTTCTGGCCTGGCTTAAAAACCTCTAACTAGGTCACGACTTTGGACACGTCTATACCCCTACCGGACCACAATTTCTTTTTCCTTCTCCATTCCCCCGGTTATTATACCTCAAAACCAGAGACCTGGTGAGGCCTCTGTCTTCACTGGCCATATTCCCAACCAGTTTCTGAGTCACGGAGTCATGGCCTCCAACCAGTCTCTCCTTCTCATTCTTGCTGCCCCAATTCCTAACCCATCTCCCAACCTCCATTTCTTCCCCTCTCCCTTACTGCACCCTACACCACTTTCCGATTCACCACCATAACCACTTCTCTCATTCTCTCCTGAACCTATTCCAAAGCCGTAAGCGGTGCCTCGTTGCCCCTCACTTAATGGCTGCCAGTCACAGTCCTCTACAACTTGCCCCTACTTAGCTTTCCACCCTGAATGTCTGCTCTCCACTAAATGCACCCACTCTCCAGCCAAACGGCGAGTCTTGCTCTTCACACACACATCTGTGCTTTCCAGTGCCACACACTTGCTCACACTGATTATTCTTCCTAGAACGCCCACTACCCACTGCCATTCCCACCCTCACCCCTAATCTCTGCATATCCAAATCTCTATTTGATTTATGTATAAGAAGATGCAGCAAAACATTATAATTGTGAGAAAAATTGAAACACACTGAATGTATAATTGGATTAAAACGTTAAGTAAGTTATTGGACAAGCATACAATGACTTTATAAACCATGGTTTTGAAGCATATTTAATGATATGTGAAAACCCCTTATTCTGTTAAGTGAGTAGACCTCAAAAGTATTTACTGACTATAAACCCAATCTTGTGAACTTCGTGTGTGTACATGAATATATATATATATAATATATATTTATATTTAATACACACACACACACACACATACACACACACACACACACACACACACACACACACACACATGCACAAAGAGAAAAGTCTGGAAGGAATACACCAAAATACGAGTATTACTTCTGTTTGCTGGGATTATGAATACATTGATTTCCTTCTTTATACATTTTAATATTTTCTATAATGAACATGGTTTTTTATAATTTAAAAGCACCATAAATAATCATTAGCCATAAAACATTAAACAAAAGAAATTCTACCATTGCTCAAGTGTCATCACAAACATTATTCTTTTCTCAGGTCCTTTCCTGATGGCAGGCCTCACCCTTTCAAACGCTGACCTCCACCAATTGGATGAAACTTTCTCTTCAGTTGGGCCCCTGCCATGGCACACGGCCTACTTCATATGTGAGCTACTGTGTATATCTTTTATTCTTCCCCTTCAACTACAAACTGACTAAAAGCAAGGACTCTGTGTCACATCTGCCTCCTCTCTTGGTCCAGGCACACAGCTGGGCCTCCATAAGTGCTTTCTACTGGAATTGGCCACGTTCAGGCTCTAGGGCTAAAAGGGTTAGCAACTGGATAGTCTACACTTCTACACAAGCCATTCTGGACATGTCAGCACATCTTCTCTTTTCGTAGTTCTTCAGGGAACTAGTTGAAGAGAAGTAGCTCAAATAACCTTTATTTACTGAATTCTATGGGAAAGAAGAGGAAGCCAGCTCCAACTCATCTCTGGCCTCTTCTTGTTAGCAAGTTCAAGAGATACTTGTCAGTATCGACGCTGGAATACGAAGACTGCATTCAACATGTCCTAGGGGGGAGGGGGGTTGTTATTTTGTGAGGGTGAAAAGGGTAACTATTGCATTGTTCTGTACACCTGTAACTAACAATAAAAAAAAAAAAACATGTCCTAGGGAGTGTTTGCTTCTCAAAACCAAGAACATCCTCATTTTTAAAAACCTAAGTAATAGATGTAAAGCCATTACTCAAACTCTACCTCCTGGTTCCTGAGCTAGGAAGTATCAGACACTATAGATTGAGACCCACATAGTCAGTCATTTCACCCTGATCTCTAGTTAGAGGACTTCCCAAGTTATCATCAACTTGAACCTCAATCCAAGACTCTGAAGAGTGAACAGCTTCAACTGCAAGGATTTTGCCTTTTAGCCTCCTGAAGACTTGCCAACAGTAATACTTCCACAGCTCCCATCTTTTCTTTCTGCCTCACCAAGCCAGAGAAATGCAATTCTCTGATGTACGTAGCAGGGACTGATGGAGATTACCCAGTAAGATAGTGGCTCAAGCACTCAGGGAGAGTGGGATACATTCTGTACTTTGAGGGGAACCAATATATGAAGGAATGATTTAAGCATTACAAGGAGCCAGTCCCCCAAGGGTGTTCACCCTTCTCCGAGCCCTCTTTACCCTCCAAATCCTGCTCAAGTCCCTCCCCTTTAGGTAGTAATAAATCCTGTGAGACTATCCATCCATAATCACTTCCTTCCCTGAACCCCCACAGCCTACAAAATACCCACCTTGTGAAGTTTTATAAAAATTACCGATAATGTAAAAAAGCATCTAACACAGGGATGAACTGGTAGTAGATGCTCAATAATTATCATTAATAAGCCATCATATAGTTTTTATTAGTACTTACTGGTTCAACTTAATGTCAGCTCCCTGAAGATCAGGATCATGTCTTCAGAAGTAAAACTGTAGCTATTATCATTGACAGGAAATGGATTGTTCTAGATCCCAGGAATTTCCTGGATAGCTAAGAATTTAACTCTTTGAGCATGGTACACAGACATTCTTAGAGGCCATAATTCTGACCGTTGTCCTACGCCCTCCTTTGAGCCCTGACACATAGCAGAGTCTAGGTGGTTGAAGTCAGCATCTTCAAGGACTGCTGAGGTATGGAAGTCTTTCTCTGCTCCTTACACAGAGCAATCCTACATTTCTCCCTTCTGCACTGACTTCTGCCTCCACTGTTTGGGAGTCTGTTCTTTGTTCCCTTGGCCTCAAGTCTAATCTCCCAACAGTCTCTGAGATTGCTTTTGATGGCTGCCACTCTCCATACCTTCCGCTCCCCTCTTCACGCCCTCTTTTCCCTTTGTTCCTCTCAACTGTCTTGGCTCTTGTGTGAAATGTGTGGCCTCCCTAGGGATTGCCAGGTGTTTCTTTCAAGCCACAGCACCTGGGGCCCTTCCCGCTTGGGTCCATAGGTCACCACTGCCCCTTTCGCTCTGTAAGGAGCCACCTTTTCTCATTACATCCATGCCAGCTATCATTCTGAATGATGAACATTAACCTCAAGATAATAGATGCTTTAACTCCTTCTAAATGACCTCCTGTTCCTGGTAAAGAGTTAAAGATGTTCAATTTTCGATAAAAACTAGCTGGTTGATTCAGTGAAGTAGTTACTGAAAAAGAAGCTACAGGCTCGGAGCTATATTAAGCCTCCGCAGATAAAGGATGAGTGTGATCCACAGAAACTTCCTGAAGCCATCCAAGGCTGTGCTGAGTTTGAGGGGAATCGAAAGTTTTAAGTGAGTTAGTTTGATTTTTATAATTTCCTAAAGACATTTGACATCAGAGGCTTTTAGGGCTCCAGACATCTCGGTCTCTGTGGCATGACCCAGCGTGAGGCAAGAAGCTGGGAGAGCAGACACCGCCTTGTGCTGCAGCCCTCTGCAGATAATTAGCACGGCTGAGGAGCAAACAAATTCATGCCTACTGCTCTGTTTCCACAGCTCTCGTTGAGGTCTGGGAGAGAGAGACTTTTTCCTCCTCAGCCAAGGCGCGTGGAGGTGACTGGGGAGAGGTGCGTGGAAGATGAAAACGCTATCTCATGAAGCAATACCGTGACACACTCTGTGAACTTCTTCTGATTTGCAAATGAAATTTCTCCCACAGACAATGCAAGCAGCACTGAGCCCTGATTGAAGACACAACTCATGAAAGTCTCCAAGTCAGAGTTGGAAAAACCTCCAGCCACGGAAGGCGGAATGCAGTGCTGGAAATAATGAACCACATTAACTAAGAAATCGCAAAAGCCATCTCTATTAGACAGCTGTGCAGGTCAAAAGGAAACCAGACAGGAGACATCAAGAGGAAACTCAGGCTCCCCAGGATAATTGCACTGCAATTAATACAGGGTGAGTCACCGCCCTTGGTGGAAGTGGGATCTGCTGAAGCTAAGAGGAGAGGGCTCTCAGACCAGTCTCATGGTCTGTCAGCAGTAATTCCCCTTCCTCACCATCTGTGGAACCCAAGGAAACATCCTCAGGAAATAGTTCAATAAGATGACGCCACTATAAAAAAAATCAACTGTAGAATCCACAAATATCAACACAGAAAGTACATCGCCTAGGAACTTGGAAATGGATTTAAAAGATGTCTGTCCCGGTTTGTAGGCCTGATGGGTCTCTTACAGCAACTCAAGGGGACATCCAGTAACCAAGAGAGAAGACAAGGGAGGATCAGGTGAAACTAACATGCAGAACTGGGCAACATTTCAACCCTACTTGAGCAAATGACACATACACCAGACCAAGGGAAAAAGGCAATACTCAGAGTATGGTATGCATCTACCAACTGGGGAGCACTCTGGACCAGTAGGTGAGTCTGATGAGGGAGGTAGCCACAAACGATGCTTTCAAAAGAAATTGTATAAATTTTAATTCCTTGAATTAAGTCTGCTGAGTGGGTACTGTTATTGAGCATTCCTCTCTCCCTATCTAGGAGTACCTGTGGAGATCTGAGAACTTTCTGGAATGCAGAAAAACAGAAGCAGGCCAGTCAAGTGCCCTAATCACCACTTCTCTCATCCCAACACCCCTGTTGAGGAAAGTAAATTAGTTGGGACTCTTTTAGTTGCAAACAGTATTGTTCTGGAGCTGGCTGGTATCTGCTTGCAAAAGCACATTGTTAAATATTCAGAAATTTGCAAGCTGCTGTTAAACCTCAGCAACTTAAAATCTGCCACAATGGAAGCATTTACACCATGGTGATTGGCAAACACTGAAAAAAAAAATCAAGCCTTTTTTGTTGTTGTTGTCTTTTTCCCAGGAAGCCAGTTTACCAACACACCACTGGTTGCAAGTGACAGAAAGGCTACTCAAATCAGCTTAAGTAAGAATGAATATTTACTTGTTATAACTAGGAAGTCCAGGGGGAAAACTGCCTTTAGAGATAGCTGTATCTAAAAGCTTAAAAGATACTGTCAAATCTTTGTTTCTTTCCCCATCTTTCAGCTTTGCTTTTCTCTGTGTTGGTTTTAATCTGCAGATAGACTTTCTCTATATGGCAAGGAAGATGGCAACTACGTATCCTGTATCCACGTTCCCCCTACTCACAAAGCCCAGGGGAAAGGGATCATCCGCCAGTTGGCTCCACAGAGAAGTCCTGAGAGGATTTTGATTAGCTTCGGGTCACATGCCCATCCCTGAACCAATCACTGAGATGAGGGAAAAAGGAGGACTCTAATTGGCCAGTAAGGACCATGTGCCCTGCCCTGTGATGGGAAGTAGGCACCACGATTGACATTCAGGATTTTTTAAAAACCTAAAGCTTGGATTTGATAGTTGACCAACACCTCTGACTTAGATGAGGCAAAGGACAACAAGGCCTTTTGAAATTAAAGGTTTTGCTCAGCCTATCAATGCACTGGGGAGTGGGGAGGATTTGGGAAGTCAGTGGGAATCAGGCAGTGAAGAAAGCCCATATGAAAGGACTTAATAATTGTCAAAGCAATCAGATAGGAAATGATAAGGATAAGGTATGAGAGCCAGACTTGTGTGGATCAGGTGAGATCTACACGAACAGAGTGAGGCAGATGGCTAGCATGTTGTGAATGCTCAAGGAATGGTAGCCACCATTTTTATTACTACCTCTATCTATGTGGCCTCAGATTCCTCGCCTGTAAAAGGAAAATGATAATAAGACCTCCTCTGTGGGGTTGCTGTGAGATTATGAGATATTGCATTATAGTGCAGGCCTGGCCTATTTTGGCTAATCTGTATAAATCATAACTATTCCTATCAGGTGGAAACATTATTCTTCAAGGCTCCTTTGCACCTCAGCTCTACCTATGAATCATCAGAATAAACACTTGACTTTTTCCTTCCTTCCCTCTGAACACATCAATAGATAGTCAAGGACATATAACAACCATTTTATCTCCAAAAAGAATCTTCTGGAAATACGTTTCTCAAGCAATTTTTCCAGAGCAGGTGGGTTTGGTCAAAGGGAAATCAGATGCTAGCAAATATTTTCTCTCGTGCTGATTCCTTGAGAAAATTGTTCCAGTTCCTGAAAGGTTAAAAAAATTTTTTTCATCTCTCCAACTTCAAAACAGACATTGAAGGGGGATATCACTGAAGTACACAAGATCTTCAACGGAGTGGATAATATCAATGCATGTTGGTACTTTTGATATTGCCTCGATGACAGGAATTGGGGAAGAAGTACAAGTTCAAAAAAACACACATTCAGAAGAGACAGATGGGAAGAGCTTTGTCACTCAAAGAATTATAAACGTTTGCAATGGCCTACTGGGCAAGGCTGTTGAGGTAAAGACAGTGGGTTCATTCAAGTAGCAATTAGGTGCTATCCTGGGGACAAGGCCATATTACAAGAGAGAAGCATCAATGTGGTGAATGGCTTTTCACACTCCTAACACTACCTATGTTCTTTTCCGACTCTTAAGGGTCTACAGTCCCAGCAGAATATGTGAACACAGAAATTAGGCCCAGCAGTATGCCCTGGGAAACTGGGCCAAGAGAGATAATGCTGTTCAGGCAGGACCACAATTTGCAATGTTCAGCTGTAGAATCTATTTCCATTGTTTCTTAGGTCTTGCAAAACCCAGATGAGGCTAAGGCAGGGAGTGGGAGACAATCAGGTCCTAGGTCCCCTCTAGCTATGTTCAGCTATGCCCAATTACACCACATGAAGCCTGCTATATTCCCGGGTTGGTGAATTCAGTGTCATCTACAAGTGAGGTATTCAAGTATGTGATGATCCCAAATAAGAAAGGCCCTTGACCAAAGCACAGAGCTTTTCTTCTTGGAAGTTCATCTGTACTGTGCTTCTCCTACTCTCAGGGAACTTAATTTCTGTGCAATTTTCCCAACATGGGGAAAAGTCAGTATCTTCAGATTTTTTTTTTTTTTTTTTTTTTTAGCTGAGCCATCCTGCTACCTGATGGCAGCTCAGCGGCTGCTCAGCTCGGGCTGGACTCGAACCGCTGTTGCTCAGAGCTCAAACTCTTGAGCGAGCTCTTAACCAACTGAGCCACTCGGCTGGCCCTCAGATATTTTTTAAGACACACAATTTCTAGATCCCATTTGAATACTAGTATTTTGCAGGTCTACTTTTAAGGTCTTTTTTAGTTTTCTGTCAAACACATAATTGAAGTTTACAGTATAGCTTCTTCATTTCAACACAAAGATAAGGCATTAGCACAGTGACTTCCGAAATCCCACGCCCAAGTCAAGTTTAAGAAGAATAGGCGTATACAGATAGAATCTTGAACATAAAGGAAAAGAGACAATTGGGAACAAACAAATCTCTACTGGGATTTTTATTGCAGTTGAATTGAGCATCTAGGTCAACTTGGGAAGAAATGCCATTTGTACAATATTAAGCCTTTCTATCCATAAATATGATATTTTTCCATTTACTCAGACCTTCACTAATATTTCCAAATAATGTTTATTTGTCAACACAAAGTGCTTGCTATCTTTTGTTAGATTTTTCCAGTATTATTTATATTTATAGAGGTATAGATAGATAGATATTTTATAGGTATTGTATAACGGTATCTGTATCTGTCCATTGTTCAATAGGAAAACAGAAATAACTCAAGAGTTCAAGTAAAGTGAGATTTAATAAAAATATTTTAGTGGTTACGATATTGTAAGAAGGGTTGCAGGACTAAAAGAGAAAGAGGATGTTGCCCAGAGATCAGGACACTGCTCTCACCCCTAAAGCCCATAAGCCTAATCTCACTGCCCTGACCTGCTAGAGCTGCCAAGGCTGCCATAGAGAGGAAGTCACCTCCATTGTCACTGCTGCTAATGCTGTTAGAGCATTTATCACTGATGCTACTAGATATCACTACCTCTGAAAATAAGTCAGACCCACTGACTTCTGAATATCAGCTCTGGTAGAGCACACACTCGCCTGCAGTTGTCTGCTCTTGATGAATCCAATAGAATAATTTCTCCCTAACTTCCACAATCTAAATTCTCACCAGTGCTCCCCACTTGCAGAGCCTAACCAGAGTCCAACTAGCAGGAAAGTTTGAGAAATATAGTTTTCAGTTTCTAGCCTCCTAGAAAACAGAGGAGAATATGGAAATGTAGAAATGGGGCCAGGTACCAATAGTAAGATCCAGCAAATTATCTTTTACTAAATTATTTCTTAATGGTTCATTGTTAAATATGAGGGAAACATTAAATATTATCAGATATTTGAGAAAAACATTAAGAAAGGAAAAAAAGATCAAGTAGATAATACAAAAAAAATTATTCTAAGGAAAATGTGTTAATTTTGGAAATAGAAGAGAATTTTTTAAAGTACTGTTTCAAGAAACCACTGCACTTGTAAAACAAGAATATGAGGAAAGAAAAAAAATCAAAGCTTTTGGAAATTAAAACTATGATGTTGAAGTTAAAACATCAATGGAAAGACCAGGAGCTAAAAATGAGGAAATCTGGCAGAAAGTAAAACACAAAAACAGAAATTTTTTTCATTGTAAATGTACTTAAATGAAAATTCTACTCCTGATATTAGACTAAAAGGAATTTGTGAAAAATAGAATAGAGAAAACTGAACCCAAAAAACAGTATCAAAGAGATAATACAGGAGAATACCACAAAGTTGAAGTACAGAAGTCTTCAGATTATAAGGAAATGAATGGGAAAAAATTCACACCCTGGCAAATGAACACAACATTTCAGAACATCAAGACTAAAGAAGGGTGGTGGGGTGGTGTGGGGTGTGACCGGTTAGCTCAGTTGGTTAGAGCGTGGTGCTAATAACACCAAGATTGCCAGTTAAATCCCCACATGGGCCACTGTGAGCTGTGCCCTCCTTAAAAAAAGAGTCAACTATGCCATTATATCATGAAAACAATGTGTAACCAATGACCATGGCTGTTCCCCAATAAAATTTTAAAAAATAAAAATAAAGAAAAATAAAGAAAGGAGAGGTTACATTAAGTTACATTAAGAAAAAAAAAGCTTGCCTACAGAGGAAGTAGAGTAAGATAGACATTATATTTCTCATCAACACACTAGATTACAGGAGATGATGAAGAAATGCCTTTGAGATTATTTTATTTGTATAATTTTATACCCAGCCAAACTAACATTGGAGGGTAGAATAAAGACATTTTCAAACATGCAAGAACTTATAATTTTCACCTCTTACAGTTTTCTTTGAAGTTACTTGAGATTGTGATCTAACAAAACAAGAGTTTGTTTTGTTAAGAATGAGGAAAATATGGAATCCAAGACAGTATAATCAACCAAAAAGGCAATAAATTGAAGTCCCAGGATAATGGTTGTGCTGCAATCTTATAGAGCTATGAGTCTACATTTAGTAGTTCATGGAGGACTCGGGTAGGATATATCTGATAAAAGAATGAGGAAGGAAGAATTTGGAAGATTTTAAGGATGTGATTTTAAAAACAGTTCAAGAAAAAAAGAAATGTCATTAGAAATGCTTCAACATAAACATGAAATTCACAACAGAAGTATAACTGGTGAAACAAAACATATTTTTAAAAAGATACTCATTTTTGCTAGTAATGGTATTAAATTATCAATGTATGAATTTTGGCTATTCAGTTTTACAAAAATTAAATATTGATTATATTTGTGCCAATAAGAATGCAATTAGAGATCCAAAATTGTGGAGTAGATAAACACTTTGCTTGCCTCCTTCCGTGAACACATTAAAATTGCAACTAAATTATAAAACAATCAACCTGTAGAACCATCTGAAGTCTGGCTGAGCAGAACTTTTATAACTAAGGAGATAAAGAAAAGACACATTGAGACTTGTAGGCAGAGCAGAGACATGAAATGGCTGGCCCCAAACCTCCATGTGGGGAATGAAAATTGGGAGGGATATCTCGGCTGAGGGGGTTCCCCCCAGAGGAGCTAGAGACTCCAGCCCCACACTGGCCTCCTCATCCCAGAGTACTGGTGCCAGGAAGAGAAGCCCTACAACACCTGGCTGGGAAAACAGTGGGGATTCCGACCTTCTAGGTGGGCCGGAAGGCTGTGGGAAACCCAGACGTTCTCTTAAACAGCCCATGCACAGATCACTTGTAAGCACTCACCTTGGGCTCCAGCGGAGGGATGGTGACTTGGGGGGCATCAGAAACAGACATGGGGGCCCGGCCGAGTGGCGCGATGGTAAAGAGCTGGCTTGGGACGCCAGAGGGTCCCGGTTCGGATCACACATATGAGGGCCAGTGACACTGCCCTCTACAGCTAAGATGCTGAACAACAGCTCAACCTGGAGCTGGACTGCTGTGAGTGGCCAGCGACCGCTAGGCTGCAGCCCCTGCTGCAGTGGGTTGCCATGGGCTACCGTATGTAGCCAGCAGCCAGCGTGAGCAGCTGGCAGCCGCAGTGAGCGGCCCTTCAGAAGCCGGGGACTGATCTGCCTCGCCCGGGAAGAGCGCAATGATGGTGCCAACTTGGGCCAGTGAAGCAACGTCCTCCACAACTAGACTGAAGAACAAAACGACAGCAACTTGTCTGTTCCCCTTCCCCCAATTCCCCAGCACTGTTCCCATCCCCCCAATTCCCCAATAAAAATCTTAAAAAAAAAAAAAAGAAAGAAAGAAACAGAAGTGGGGCAGGCTGAGGTATGTGTCTTCAGGGAGAGGACTAGAAGACAGTCAGCATTTTCCCGGTGAGGATTCCTCCCATGCAGCCGGCAGATGGACACCATCTTTCCTATGTTGAGCCCGCCCCCACAGGCCAAATCTGAATCTGACTGGCCTGGTGAGCTCCCCTACTCCATCCTGCTGACTCACTAGGACCCCACCCCACCCAACTCATGCACCGCAGGAGGCATTTTCTCCATGCGCAGCCAGCCCCAACCTCATTGCGTTTTCTTGGAAAACTGTGGGAGTCCAGCTGGCCCCAGGAGGGGTGGCAACTGGCTTCAGTGTGCTCTGATAGTTTTGCTGCATTGCTCCAGGCTGAGCACTGGCACCAAACTAGAACTTGCATTAACCTGGTGACCACAACCCTTCCCACTCTACTATTCTCTCAGACCCCGCCTCACCCAACTCAAGTACTGCACAAGGCTTTATCAGTGGCTGAACCTTAAGGGAGCCAGCAGGTGACACCAGTCCTCTGGGTGTCCTGACATTTTGGGGAACTACCCCAGGCCCAGTACTGGCAGCAGAAGTCCTCGGTTTGCAGCCTGGCCTCTTCCACATACTTCCAGGTTTAGTACAGGCAGCAAACAACCAGGTAGTCCTTGGCCAGTCACAGGTAATAGGTGACCTGGGCCTGCACCAGAGCTCCTCACAAGAGGCCACAGAACCAACCAACATACTTGGAGTTTGGTTTCAGACCACAGCAGAGCACTGCCCAATTAGCCCCACAAGCGGCACACCCAAAGGGTGATCTATACAAGCACCAAAGACCACTGGGGTGAATTCCACTCAGTGGTGTAAGGCCCCTGTGTAGCAGCCTATAAGCTGTGGACATAGCAAAACCCCACAGCCAGTCAGCCTGGGGGTCAATCCCACCCACTGACATGCCAATAGCAATCAAGACTTAACTATAACAGGAGGGAACACACAATCCACACAAGGGACACTCCTGGAGCACCCTGCTCAGGTGACCAGGAATACTATGTCACTGGGCCCCACAGGACACCTACGACATAAGGCCACCCGGCCAAGACTGGGGACATAGCAGATCTACCTAATACATAGAAACAAACAAAGAGACAGCTAAAATGAGGGGGAAAAGAAATATATCCCAAATGAAAGAACAGGAGAAAACTCCAGAAAAAGCACTAAACAAAATGAAGGCAAGCAACCTACCAGAGACAGAGTTCAAAACAACCGTTATAAGGATGCTCAAGGAACTTAGTGAGAACTTCAACAGAGATAGCAAGCATAAAAAAGTACATAGAAAACATAAAAGTGTGTACTGAGATAATGAATAAGTAAATATTTCTCAAGGACGCAGAGCAGAAGGGTGGGGCCTGGGAGCTCTCTCTACAAGTCTAGTGTTCATTCATTCACTCCTTCCTTCTTTCCATTATTGACTCACGCAGCCAATATTTGTTGAGCATCTTCAACAAGCCAGGTACTCTGCCAAGTGCTGGGCATACAGTGGGGAAAGAGACAAGTCCTCTGTTCTCAGGGAGTTTGCATTCTAGAAGGAAAAGACAGGACATAGCAGTGAAAAAAAATAATCTGAGAATAATGAGTGTTACATGGAAAATTAAAATGAGCTAATGCAATAGAGCTGGTGGTTACTTTAATTGGTTAGATAAGGAAGGCCTCTCTAGAGACGGGATTGATTACAAATGACAGAAAGAAAAAAAAAAAAAAAAGAACCAGCCTTGTGAGTGTTAGTGCGGAGGATATTCCCACTAGAGGGACGGCTGGTGCAAGGGCCTTAAATGGGAGGTGAGAACCGAAGGAAGGTCAATGTCATGGAATGCAATGGGTGAAGGGAAACATGTTCAAGATAAGGCCAGTAAAGTAGGAAGGGGCTAGCTTGTGTAGGGCCTCGCAGCCCATGATAAGGAGGTTCTATTTTAGTCAAGTGGAATGGGGTCCATTGGAGAGTTTTAAGCTGGGAGTGATGTGATATCATTCATGTTTTTAAAAGATCAGCCTGACCACGGTGTACAAATGGTTAGAGGGGTGAGGATAAGAGTAGAAGTGGAGAGACCAGATAAGAGGCTATAGTGCTAGCCCAAGCAAGAGGTAATGCTGGCTTGGGCTAAGATGGTCATAGTGATGATGGAGAGGAGTGGACAGATCCATGTTGGAAGGCAAAGTTGGATTTGCTCATGTTCAGAAAGTAGAATTAATAGAAAGCACTCATGGAGTGGATATGGGGGTGGGGTAAAGGAAAAGGGGACTCAAGGAACTACATGGATGGGAATGCCCCTTACCATGAGTGGGAGAGGAGACTGGAGGAGGAAAAGGCTTAGGACAGATGATCAAATTTATTAGACCCTTTTAATTTTTAGATACCTATTAGATCTCTAAGGGAAGTGTCACTTATCAGCTAACTACCCAAGACTGAAGTTCTGGGGAGAGATCAGGGTTGGACATGAATATTTGGGGATCATCTGCTTTAGGTGACTTTTAATGTTATGAGTCTGGATGAGATTACCTGGCAAGAACCCATGTAGCAAGAGGAGAGCCAAGGACAGAGCTCTGGGCACTCCAACGTTGGAAGAGGCCCACAAAAGAGGAGGAGCCAGCCAGCAAAGAAACCAAGAAGGGACAGTCAGAGAGGTAGGAGGAAACCAAGGCAGCGTGAGTCCCAGAAACTAAAGGAAGGGACGTTCAAGTTGTCTTTCTTTTGTAGTTTTGCTTCCTGGCCACACACCCCAAAACTTTCTAGATCTCCCGAGCGTCTGTCTACCTAAACTATCAATGTACCACCAGTGCCCCTCCAATCAGGTGTTCTCAGTGGTGCCGCACCAACCCCACTGACCAATCCCACAGTGCGGTCCCTCCCTGTCTCCTTCAGCATTCTGGCACTAGATGGCTGTGTGGCCTTTGCCAGGTCCTTGCGCCTTCCTGGTTCCTGGTTCCTCTTTGGACAAATGAGGTGGCTGGAGATGGCAATCTCTTGTTGACAGTCTTCCCCGTGCCAACACGACTTCAGGTTCTGTCTCTCCTTCCCCATGTCAAGGGCTCTCCAAGTCTGAGCTTCGCTTTGGTACAGCTCAGAGCTCAAGTTCTCTTCTTGGTAGGCCTTTCTTCCCCCCGGAGACCTTAGAGCCCAGTGATCCAGGAGGGCCTGCTCACAGCAAAACTCATAGGTGGAGCACATCCGCTGGCCAGAAAACACAACTTGGAAAGAAATCCAAAGTGTCAGGGGAATGTAATGGCCTTGGACCCAAGGCAGATGTGTGGGTTGCTTGTAACATGTCCTGCCCCAGAGGGCCCAGCCACAGGGGTCCTCTGCTCCCCAAAGTAGGACAGCCCCGGGCTACATTTACATTTGCCCAGAGAGGGTGACTATTTCTAATTTGCACAAAAGTGCCGTAAAACAGTGCCATGTAACCCCACTTTGGACATGTCACCTGTATTCCTTGTCCCTGACACTCGACTTCTCTGAGCTCACTGCCTGATTTCTGTAGGCCCACTGCCTAATGTCCTCGGACCTGTCACCCATTATCTTTAAGCCTACTATTTGCATTATTCAGGCGTGGTGAGTAATGCCGAGGCTGGGCTCCTGATGTTTTGGGTCCGCTCCATATTTCTTTAGGTTCTCTGTCTAGATTATTTAAGCCTGTTGTGTCATATCTCTAGGCCTGCTGCCAGATTGCCCAAAGCCCTGGGAACTTGGTCTGCTGCTGAATCAGGGATACCTGGCACATTAACACTGCTCTGCGGGGCTGCTGTCAGGAAGGGAGTGAATGCCCCCATCTCTGGCCTCCAATGGTGACCACTGTGATTAGGCCAAGGCCTCAGCCGTGCTTTGAAAGGAGTGTTTGTATGGCTTGTTTCCCTCCGTAATACCTCCAAGGCCAAATCCCCCAGAGCTGGATTTATATACTCATTTTGCTTTTTTTTTTTTTTGGTAATCCATGTTTAATAGGGAGCTGAGTGTGTAGCGCCCTGTGCCTCCGGCCGGGAGCTCCATGCTGGCAGGGCAAGCAGGCAAGGAAGGCCAGCTGCAGGAGTGGGAGCAGGCCAAGAAAAACCCCCAGGCCTCAGGCAGTGGCAGGAAGGCTGCCTGGACGGACTGCTC
This sequence comes from Hipposideros armiger, assembly GCF_001890085.2. Lineage (NCBI taxonomy): Eukaryota > Metazoa > Chordata > Mammalia > Chiroptera > Hipposideridae > Hipposideros > Hipposideros armiger. The sequence continues at coordinate 3,071,355 of NW_017731455.1, read as the reverse complement.
ACCGAAGCCTGGCCTCAGAGCTCCCGGGGACCAGCCTGGCCTGGTGCCAGCAGCTGTTGCTCGGTCCCTTTGCAGAGAGCCATGGAGACAAAACAGAGCCCAGTTTTAAAAGAGACACAAAGTGGTCTCTTCACAGAGCCCTGCTGCGATCTGGACCAACACAGACCGGTGTTCTCACACAGGAAAGGGGTCTCGAGAAGCATAAGGTACAATACCCAGCACATGCAAGAATTTGGGGCTTGAATAGAATAATAAATAATGCAACTGGCATTTAGCAGCTCCCCACCCCTTACCTGCCAGGCACAGAGCTAAGTGCTTCACACAAACCATGCCAACTAGCGTGCACAACGACACCAGGAAGGCGCAATGAGCGTCTCCTTTCTACAGATTAGAAACGAACGTTCACACTCCTATTAGAACGGCTAACATTTTATGAACTCATAATGTCAAGCTCTGGCAAGGATGCAGAGCAACTGGGACTCTCATCCGTTGTTGGTGGGAATGCAAGGTGGCACAGCTGCTTTGGAACACATGCGCAGTTGCTATAAAGTTGGACATATGACCCAGCAAGCCCACTCCTACAGATTTATTCAAGTAAAATGACACTTGCATGCAAATATTTATAGTGGTTTTATTCGCAATCACCAAAAACTGAAACAACCCAAATGCCCTTCCACTGAGCAGTGAGTGGATTAAAACAAACAAACAAAAACTAGTTCTTGAATACCATGGAATATTACTCAGCAATAAAAAGGAACACAGTATTAATACAGGAAAAACTTGGATGAACCTCAAACGCATTTTCCTAAGTGAAAGAAAACTGGAATCAAATGGTCACATATTGTATGACTCCATGTATAAGACATTCTCATGAGGAAAAACTGTAGGGATAGAAAACAGATTAGTGGTTGCCAGGGGCTGATTGACTATAAAGGGGCATGGATGAATTTTTGGAGGGTTTTGGAAATACCTTATATACCTTAACTGTGGTGGATATGTTTGTCATAACTTGAAGAACTGTACACTAAAAGGAGTAGACATTACTATATGCAAATTAAAACTTAATTTTTTTTAATGGGAAAAAAAAATCAGATGTTCAAGGAGATCAAGTTAGTTGTCCAAGGGCAACCAGCCAGAAAGTGGCAGAGTCAAGATTAAAATCCAGCTTTTGAATCCCTATGCTGGAGACCATCTGGTCCAAGCCTCATTCACTGAGCGACCTGGACTGGACACCCCAGAAGATTTAAGGAATTGTGGGCTCTGAAGAGCTGGCTTTTTAAAAAGTTAACTGAAAGATTTATCTCCAAATCATTTTCCTTTGAACCACTCTTACTACAAAAGTTTTCAGGTTGTCTGAAAAAACTGTCATGCCTTATTACTCAGGTCACTACCTCTGTTACGCTTGAGAGTTGTGCAGAGCCACACCCCCAGAGTTGGGGGACCTAGTCATCTTCCTTTATCTGTCACTATTAGATGTGACTCCTTAGATATGTCATTTACTCCTTTCAGACCTGTTTCCTTATCTATCAGAGGAGAATAATGTTACCCACCTCTAGATGAAGTAGGAAGATTAAATGAGAATCACAGAACCTACATTTTAGATCTTTATGATCTAATTCAACTACTTTCTTTTATCTCAAGGGACTGAGTCATTCTGGCATGGCTAACAATAACACTCAACACTGAGTACTTCCAATGTGCTACGCAATTTACAGACATTTAATCCTGCTGTCAAGTCCCAAGGTGGTACCATCTCATATAAAAGGAAATTTAGGTGCTTAGAGATAAAGTAATTTACCAGGATCCCACAACCAAGCAGTAGAGCCCGGATTGAACCCAGGCGCCCCGATCTCAACTTTCCACTGCCATCTGAAGAGTAAGAATTGGTAGCTATACCTCTTGTTCATCATGTAAGTAGCACCCTCTATGGAACTTTGCCCAAAGGGACTTCAGATGCCAAAAAGGATTTTCCTCCCCTTTGGAAGAGCCAGCACAGTCACAAAGGTCCGGTGTCCTCCTGACCTTTGCACCATTCCTCCAAGCAAAGGTGTGTAAGGGCAGTGCTGAGTGGCTGAGGGTCATTTGGCATTGGGAGGGAGCTAAGAGGAGGAGGAAGAGAGAAGCCCTTTTTATGGGAGAATCAGCTAGTGTCACTGCTCTCTCTACTCAGTCTGGGAGGTTTCATTCTGGCTCATTGTTCCTCATTATCAGAGCTAACGATGTTCAGGAGAAGGGCGAACATGTTCCTAAATTTATGTCTCTGTGTGCAACCACGACAATGCGTGTTTTGTATGCTTCTCCCTGAAAAACTCCTCTTGTGACATGGGTGACCCAGCTTGGACTTGGTCTTTCATGTGCGTTACCCACTCCCACTGGCCCCTGCTGGCAGATTTTTCTGAAAGTCTAAAATGAGGGGCTAACCTTCTCTTCTCGGCTTTTTCTTCTCCACTACCTATAATCTTGATTTGACTCACACAAAATGACTCAGTGGGAAACCCACTCAAGAAGGCTTTGACGGGGAACAATGCTTGGGCACCTCTACAGAGGCCGGCCCGCCACGTCGAGAGAGGAAAAATGGATTAAAGTTTAAAGATGTCATGTATGTTAACCGATCAGTATCGGTTTTATGTATTTTGTCAAAGAGACAGCAGTGAAGCTGGGCCTGTGAGGGCGAGGGGTGCCGGGGAGGCAGAAGTGGCCCCCACACACTTTGGCCAAAGGCCTCACCAGAGATAACGAGCCCAAGGAGCTGCCGTGTTTGAAAGGTAATAATAACAATAATAAAGAGAAAAGGGCTGAGAGGAGGTTGTCGTGGGATTGTTGTGTGTGTCAGCTTTGTCCTTCCACAATGGCCCAGGGCCGTGAGCCAGGCAGTCACTGGGGCAGCAGCGCGGCTCCTTCAGAGCGCAGACGCTGCTCATTCAGCCTGGATGGCTTTCTTCCAGGATAATGCTCCAATGGGCTCCCCTGGAGCAAGCGGAAGCCCCAGGGAGTCATGGGTGAGGTGGGGGAGAAGGAGCTGAAAGGAATGGCTCCCTGCAGGCCAGGCCCAGCACAGAGCACAGGAGCAAGAAGGCCTCAAGTCTGCAGGAGGCCTTGGCCCCGACCTCGATTCTTGTTCTGGGAGCTTACCCACAATGCCCCGCTCCCCTGACAGGACGTCAAGAGAATAGATTTGGCCTCTGGAACTTCTCTTCAGTATCCCTGAAGGAAAGTGGAATTCCCCACTCCAGTTTTTGGACCTCTGAGGACGTTTCCTTTCACATGAACCTCCCTTTGTGAGAGTTTCTGGAATTTTCTCAAGTAGTAAACAGGCTAAAAATGGAATCTTTGAATCCTCTTTCTGAAGCAGTCCAGACTTAGACAGGACAAGCCCATCTTCCTTGGAGGAGATGGTGCATGGCAAAGGATGCATTTGTAAGCTGGCCACTTCCCATGCACACTCAGAACTCTAAGGGCCTGCAGTGTGAGTCCTTCTAAATAGATTTCTTCAGAGGCCAGCAAGGGGACGGCTTCAGAGCTGGTTTGAAGAACCTCCATGGGCTCCTATTGGCCCGTGGGTTGATAGGAAGCAGAAATGTGCTAGATCCAGCTCATACTGGCTTGTGAGAGCTGACTGTTAAATTTTTCAGTAATTTTGCAAGCCAGTTCTTTTTTTTTTTTTTCCTTCACTTAAACAACACAAATGTATTTTCTCAGAGTTCTTGAGACTAGAAATCCAAGATCAAGATGTCAGCAGGGTGGTTTCTCTTGAGGCCTCTCTCCGTCGCTTGTGCTTTTCACATGGCTGTCCTGTGTGCTACAAGCCAGTTTTTAAAAATTAAGTTATATAAACTTAACAACCAAATAAATGTTAACAGCAAAGGTGAAAAACACTTAAAACATCACTTATTTTACTCTTGCCTATATTCTCAAGGTTATGTTTGTCTACTATATTTTTTTCATGGAAATATTAGCATCTCTTCCCAATTCTGCACATAATGATGTCACACTGATAGACTTGCTAGACTGAAATTGGCCATGGTAAGGTATTAATACACCATAGAAATTTACAAATGCTACAAATGGGGGCTTTTCCCCGCTGAAGTGCTAGCTGTTACACATTTACCAGTCTACTATTTGGGAGGTGGTCTGTTCCAGCCCCTTGGTCACTGGACCAAGTCACTTGCTCTCCGTAACAAGAGGGAGAACAGGTGGAATGACGAATGCTTTGAAGACAAACTGTGGAAGTATTAGTGCTCTTGAGTTCCATGACCCCATATTCATGCATACATGCACACAGTCAATCTCTCTCCCTCTCTCTCTCTGTCTCTCTGTCTCTCTCTCTGTCTCTCTGTCTGTCTCTCTCTCTCTCTCTCCCTCTCCCTCTCTGTCTCTGAAAGAGAGTATCATATTGGGGGGGGGGAACATTTCCAACTCCAAGACCTTTATGAACAATCCGATCTAATGTTTATCAGTAATCAGGACAATCAAAGGCCAAAAAGTTGAACCTTATGCTGGGCTCAGGAATGCGGGCCAGTGTGTGTGTGTGTGTGGGGGGGAGTTCCTGATTCTGTACATCACCTCCCTTTGGGCCCACCTGTGCCCTCTCAGGCCTCTCTCTCTCTGGGCCTCAGCTGAGAAGGCTGAAGCTGTGAGCCCTCTGAATGGGGTATCTGCATTTGAATAGGTGTCTGGAAGGCTCAAATGCTTTCAGGGCCACAGAAAAGGAATGCCAAGAGGGGGATTTCAGGCCTTGGGAGCACTCTGCAAATTTGAGTCTGGTGGCCTTCCAAAAACACATTATGCAAACAACTGCCTTCTCTCTTCTGGAAGGCTGCACTTGACCAGGGTCTGTTTCTCTCCTGTCCCAGAAAGCACACGGTAATTGCAGCAGTGACAATAGCTAATGTCCATTGAACAGAACCAAGTGTCAAACACTGGCCCAACCACTTTAATCTCACCTGAGACTCCCGGAAGCAGGCAGTATCTTAGCCCCATTCTGTAGCTGAGGAAACCAAGGTTAGGAAGGTTCCATCACTTGGCCAAGCTGCTCCAAAGCTGGGGTCCAGACCCCAGCAGGCTGGCTCCAGAGCTCTCCCTCTTAACCACTATGCTCAGATGGTTCCCAGGAAGATATCTTTCTGTGTGGACACACATACTCACTACCCCTGTCCATCACCCCCCGAAACAGAAGAGCATCACTGGGCAGGCCCCCACACATCAATGGGAATATGTCACAGTCTTTCTTTTCCCAAGAGACTCACCATCTACAAGTCACTTTCAAAGTCAGTTTCTCATTGGCTCTTTATGATTTTGTGAGGCCAGCATTTAAAATGAGGATGCCTTTTGCAGAAAGAAAAAGTTAATTCAAATGCTTCCTGGGAGGGCCGGCCGAGTGGCTCAGTTGGTTAAGAGCTCGCTCAAGAGTTTGAGCTCTGAGCAACAGCGGTTCGATGCCAGCCCGAGCTAAGCAGCCGCTAAGCTACCAATAGGTAGCAGGATGGCTCAGCTAAAAAACAAACAAAAAACAAAAAAAAAAGCAAACAAATGCTTCCTGGGTTTGGCCTAGGCCACTCAGCCCAGCTGGGTTCAAAGCTTGGTCTCTGGACTCCCAGTCCAGTGCTCATTTTTACTATAGCATCAACATGCACACCCTATCCCGACCCCACCCCCCTACCGGAGGCCTAGTTTCTTAGCAGCAGATGAAATCAATTGGTCCCTGGAAATGTATCAACTGCTGAGACCAGAGGACAAGTGCCAAGAGGAGAGAAATGCTTGAGATTCCTGCTAAGGAACAATGTTGGGTTTGACCTGAATAATACCAGAGAAAAAGAAGAAAATGATAATGTCAGACATTGCACAATCTATGGCGACAGATGAAAGCTGGGGGTGGAAGGAAGGAAGTGGGGTAGATTTCAAAGGGGGTGCCTTTGGACAGGATGAGGGGTTGGAGAGGGCCTCTGACATATACATCTACCAGGCATCCACTAGGCACTGGGCAGGTACTATTTCAGGTCATTGCCATGACAAGCCCACAGCCTAAGTATTATTACCTCCAGTACACAGATGAGGAAACAGGCACTGGGGTTGAATGCTCTCCTCTTCTGGAAGCAGGGCTGAGAGGCGCAAGGGCTCTTCCTCAGGTGAGGAGTGGGCTCAGTGGTTCAGCATGGAGTCCAAGTGCAAGAACTTTGACGGCTAAAAAGTGGAAACCACCCAAAAGCCCATTAAAGTGAATGGAGAAACAAAATGCAGCAGATCCGTACAACGGAATACTACACAACAATCAAAAGGAAAGAACTACTGATACATAGTAGTACCACAAGGATGGACCTCAAAAATATTACGCTAAAGTCTCGCATTCTCAATGGATACACTATAAGCCCGAAAGGGGAGAAAATTGTTTTTTCCAGGGCAAAAAGTTCTTAAATATTACAATGGTTTGTAGCCCTCTAAATTCCTTAGTATTTAATTTCTGTCTTTAGGGAGAATTTTAATTAAATTTAATTGTTCCCCTTGGGGAAGAGATGGATGATAATGAAAGAAAGGTTGAGAAGCACTGTGCTAAGTGAAAGAAACCAGACACAAAAGGCCCTGTAATGTATGATTCCATGTATATGAAATGTGAAGAAAAGGCAAATCTACAGAGAGAGAAAGTAGATTAGTGGTTGCCTGGGGCCGGGCGTGGGAACTGGGAGTGAGTGCACAATAAAAAGAGGGATGTTTCTGGGGTGATGAAAATGTTCTAAAATTGAATTGTGGTGGCGGTTGCACAACTCTGTAAATTTCCTCAAAGTCATTGAATTGTACACTTAAAATAAGTGAATGTTCTGGTATTTAAATTATACTTCTATAAAACTATTAAAAAAGAAAAAAAGAAGAAAAAAAAAAAAAGGAAGAACAGGCTTGGGGATCTGAGAGGCCTGGCTTCAGTGCCAGTTCCAGACTCCCATGGCCCAGGCAGGTCACTTGGGGCCTCCGTGCACCCATCTGTAAAATGGAGTCTGTGAGGATGCACGGAGCTGTGTTTACAAGCCCCTAGCCCTGGGATGGGAGGGTCTGAGGGAGATGGCTTCAGGCACTAAACGTGAGACCTAGAAGAACTCCTCTTTCAGGCCTCAGATGAAATAGCACCTGCCAGAGAGGACTTCCTTGACCCTGAGAGGTGATTACCCAGCATGTCACCATGTTTATTTCCTTGCAGCACTTCCTGAACTCTTAAGTGGCTCTTTTGTTTACTTGGGCATTGTCTGTCTCCCCACCCACCCCTGGAATGTTAGCTCCAGGCAGCAGGGACCTAATCGACACCATCCCAATTAGAAGGGCACCCTGCACTGTCACAAAGCAGGGATGTAAAAAAATGTTAGCTGTGGTTATTATTATTACCGGTTCAATCCCAAATGAATGCAGGCATGTGAGTTCAGTTTGTTCATCCGAAAGTTGCAAATTTCTGGAGACTTCTTTCCTTCAGATAGAATTCCACATCAGGTATGTGAGGAGGTGAACAATTCTGGGGGAAAAAAATTTTGCTTTAATTACATGGGTTCATTAGCCTTGCATGATTCTTATCCTGGGGCTCACGAAAATACTGAAAACATATGTAGTGTGTTGTTGGTTTTCAAGCATATATGTTTACTTCAGGGTGATGGTCATTAGCACGTACCAGAATCTCAAAGGGGTTCATGACCGAAATAAGGCCATGATTCTGTGGTGTTCCAGCTGAAATGAAACTCCTAAGTACGGAGACCAGCCCCCTCCCATATCTATTTCTTTCTCTCTCAACACACAGACACACATGTACACACGTACACACACACACAATCGGAAGCTCTGGCCTTCATGGAGAGCTTGGGGTGGGCAATGATGGGGAATCTTCATGAAACTGAGCACAGACCAGCTAAGACAGAAGTCCGGGAACATGGGAAGCAGGACTGGAGACTCAGGGCTCACTCCACATCTGTTCCTGGAATATTAAATTGTGAAATTAGAACCCTGGGCTGGGCACCCACAACCAAAGCCGCAAACAGATAAAATGAGACAAAACCTCGGTTTGCTTCCTGCCCCTCAGCCAGGGACACCATCAACCTGGAGCCCAAGAAAATATGAAAGGCATAGTGGGGGGAGGGTGCTGGCAAGCCCGGGGCGGGACCTGAGAACAGGGCTTTGTGGGTTGCATGCTGAGGCCTTGTGATCAACAGGCTTCTACGTTGATTTTCCAGGGGCACGTGTGTGTGTGTGTGTGTGTGTGTGTGTGTGTGTGTGTGTGTGTGTGTNGTGTGTGTGTGTGTGTGTGTGTGTGTGTGTGTGTGTGTGTGTGTGTGTGTACTCCAGAGACACAGAGAGACACAAATCAGCTATCTACTATGAACAGAACATTCTTACCCATCCACTCCTAAAACAGGGTCTCAGACAGCCAGGGGCCCAGGAAACCAGCTCCCATTCTCTTAATACTGTAGCCCTTAGAGACGAAAAACAAGAAGGGAGAGGCCAAGGGAATAGCTAATTACACCTACCAAGCGACAAATCACTTGGAAAACATAAATACGTTTTCAAGGACACTCCTCCACTAACGAAGCTAAAGTGTTTTTCTTTCAAACCCCAGCAAGAAAATCCAAGGGATGAAACAAACTTCGCTTATTTTAGTTTCTACTCAATTACCTGTTAATGGAAAAAATCTGGCACCAACCATAATGAGGCGGGCATGAGCTCATGGCGTGGGGGTCGGTGCTGTCAGGAAGGCTGCAACAAGCCCAGCATTTATCTGCCTCTCTATAACCCTTTTCAAACTCGCTGTCAGGGAGCCCACGCTGCGCGGGCAGGAGAGGAAGGACTTGGAACCCGCTCCAGGCCTCCGAGGCCCTCTGGGAAAAGGAAAATTGTTGTTGGCAAGTCTGCCTGGCTCCAGAAATTGATCCAGTGCCCCCCACTTGTCCGAGCAGCAGCAGACAGAGCTAAGAATTTTGTTATAATTAAATAGAGTGCTGATTGGTTGCTGGAGGTGGTCTTGAAACTGGTGTTTAAAAGCAGAGGAGAACAACGGTTACTATTCATAGGAAAAGCCCAGAGTCTTAAAAATCCATCTGTTTCATTCCCAAATTTAGGCCAAAAAAATGCTCACTTGCTGTCTTTAAAAATACCACCTGCTTTGCGATGTTGTATAATGTGCCATTATATAAGGTGGAGGGGGGCGGAGGGGACACCCAGGCGAGAGGATGCGGCGCGTGGTCCAGCCCCTTCCTGAGGAGAACAGAGGTGTCTGCAGAGGCCAGGCTGTCTGCTCCCAAGGCGGAGCTCTCCTTGTCAGATGCCCAACAGTCTGGAGGCACGGAGAGACTGAGCAGCGTCACCTCAGCGAGCTACAACCAGAGCCGCCAGTCACCAAGCCCTGGTAATTACAGACCTCCATCCTGCACCCATCTGGCCTCCAGGAACCACCATCCGGGGGTTGCACCCAGGGCTGGATTGGACTGTGATGTCACCCCACGGCTCACCACAGCTGGTGGGACAAGAGGAAGAGAAGCATCCAGGCTCTCTCAGCCCTGGCATAAGGGCCTCTTAGGACCCTCCTGCAACACCCCACCCTAACCCTAGGGTATGGCAGCCACAAGACAAAAGGTTCCCAATGGGGCAGCCCCTTTTCTCCCAAATGGACAGATGTCCTAGTCCAGCCTAGTCCCAACAGCTTTTCCCAAGCCTCAGTTTCTCCTTAAGATTCTTATTCGTATGGTAATTGAAGAGAATCGGCTATCTAGCCATTGATCTAACTTTAACCCCAGCTCTGCCAGTTTTGGGCTGACGAATGCTGAACATGTTACTTAGCACCTTCCCGTGACAATGGGAATAGGAAGACTTCCATCAAAGTATTTGGGTGAAGAACAAACAAAATAGCGCGTGCTGTGCCAGATGCCCAGGAGCCTAGTGTGGCGCTGGCCATCGAGGCGCTCGCTAACAGGTGGCTGCTGTATCCCTGGACCCCACAATCCAGTCCTCCATCACACTGGAGTCCATACATGTGGACACTGATCCAAGATTGGGAACAAGTCTCAGCTGGCAGCAGGCTGAAAATTCCCCACATCAAAGCCAGCTAGGAGAGAATTCAAAGCAGCAGGTAGTTACTAGAAATATCCCTGTCTAGGTTGCGAGGAATGGTGGCATCTAGCCTAGACCCTGCCAGCACCCAGCTGTGTGGCTTCAGGCAAGACACTTTGGGGGCCCTTCTCTGGGCTTTAGTTTCCTCTGGTCCTTCTTTCCACCTCTTACAGATGAGGTAGTTGCTTCTGCTCAGAGCAGCAGCTCTTGCCTACAAAGCCCTCCTGGAATTCCTATCCAGAAGGATTGAATTTACATCTCCACATCTCCTTCTAGGGAATTCAGATGCCCCAGGAGGAGACGGGGGGCTAAACAGGGAGCCCCTTCCACACCCTGACACACCAAGAGTAGGCTGTAATTTCACCAACATGCCCGCTATTTCCTGCCCCCACCCCCAATCCTTGCATTCTGCAAAGCAAATAAAGACAGCAGAATGGTTGGTTTCTAGAAGGGTATTATCTGAACATTTATTCATAGGAATTTAATGTTTTATTATTATTTCTCATTAGAAACCATTCCAGAAGCTCCACTCCGTCCACATTTTTGCTGTGGATTTCCTTCTACACCTGATCTCATAAACGGAACAAGAATGTGAGTGAGGGGCTGGGCAGGGCATAGCTTGTTTTGTTTTAAGTAGCAACCATCACTACTGTTAGAACCCAGAGGAAGTTAGCATTGCTTACCCTGAATTCTTCATAACTCCATAAGCCAAGTGAATAGGGGGCATTAAAATTTTTTTTAAGAGGCTTGTTTTGTGACTTTTAGCTGTGGTGACTTTCTTCCCCAGGCCCTGCACAGGAGTCCATGTGGGAATCATAGCTACAGTCGTGTCTTACCTTCTCCATGCAACACACACAACTGAGAGGCCTTTTGTCTCTCTCACCATCCGAGATCATCTCCAGCATTTCAGTGGAATGGCACGTGTATCACCCGTGAGAAAAATCCAGAGTTAATCTTGAGGGCATTGGATGAGAACTACCCATCATCGATTGTATGAAAAGCACAATGTATTTATCCATTCTATTATTGATGGACAGTTAGGTTGTGTCCAGTTTGGGAATATTATGAATGTAACTGCTATAACCACCTACTATTGGAACATCCTTTTTGTGAATACCTATTCTCATTTTAGTTGTTTTGTTTTTTGCCATTTTCAATGGATTAGGCTATCTTTTCTTTTGATTTTTAGGAATTTTCTATACAGATAAATGCATTACAAATATTATTTCCTAACTGGCTTGACTTTTCCCTCTTTAAACGAGTTTGTGACAAAAATTCTCAACAAACTGCAACTAGAAAAAAACTCTTCTTAATGTTATAGCACGTATATAAAAAAAGTATAGCTTACGTTATACTTGATGGTGAAATAGTGAATGTTTCTCCCTAAGTTAAGAAAAAAGACAAAAAGTCTGATATCACCATTCTCATTCAATATTCTATTGGAGGCTCTTGCCAATGCAATAAAAATTTTAAAAAAGCAAAAGAGGGAATATAAAGATTAGTGAGGGAAAAAAGATTAGCGGAAAGGAAGAAATAAAATTGTCAGTGTTTGCAGATAATATAATTGTGTGGGTAGAAACAGGCAGAAGAAGCTGGAGTTCACAGGTGAATTTAGCAAGACTGTTGGATAAAAGGTCAATCAATATACAACAATCAAGTATAATCCTACATACTAGAAGCAATCAATAAGAACATAAAAGTTTTAAAATACCACTTAGGATTGATTTCAAAAAACATCAAATATCTAGGAATAAATTTAATGAAAGATGTGCAAAACCTGTATATACAAAACTATATATAAAACATTTGTTTTGAGCTGAATTGCACCCTTCCTCTCCCTCCCCAAATTCCTATGTTGAATCCCTAACCCCCTATAGCTCAGAATGTGACAGTATTTGGAGATAGGGCCCTTAAAGAGGTAATTAAGGTAAAAAGAGCTCATATGGGTGGGCCTGTACCCTTATATGCCTGGAGTCCTTAACAGAAAAGGCGTTTTAGGAACAGACACACAGAGGAAAGACAATGTGAGGACAGCAAGAAGATGGCCGTCAGCAAGCCAAGGAGAGCAGTCTCAAAACTGCCAACATCTTGATCCTAGACTTCTAGCCTCCAGAACTGGGAAGAAATACATTTCTGCTGCTGAAGCCATCCCATCTGTGGGATTGTGTTACGGCAGCACTCACAAACTCATATAGCATTGCTGAGGGAAATGAAGGGATACATGAATAAATGAGAGGTAGACCATACTCATGGACGAGCGGACAATATTGTTAAGATATCCATTCTCTCCAAACTGCCCTAAAGACTCATCACAATTATAATGAAAAGTCCAGCAGGTTGTGTGTTTATGTATGTGTATATGGAAATTGACAAGCTGATTCTAACATTTATATAGAAATGCAAAGCACCAAGGAAGTCATGATAATCTTGATGGAGAACAAAACTAAAGGATTTACGTGCCAGATAGCAAGGCTTATTACAAAGATACAGTGATTAAAAGAGGGTGGTACTGGCTCCAAGCTAGAAAAGAGAGATGGAACCGAGTGTAAAGAAACAGATCGACAACCACCCTGTCATTTGAATTATACTACGTCAGCCAGATAGCCATATAGTAAAAAAGCGAACTTGGACATCTGTCTTATATCATACACCAAAATCAATTCCAGGTGGATTATAGACCTAACTGTGAAAGGTGAAACAGTAAAACTTCTAGAAGAAAAGAAAGGAGGATATGTTCATGAATTTGGAATGATAAAATATTTAAGTGAAATTTAAATACAGTAACCATAAAAGACTGATAAATTAGACATGATTAAAATGGAAAACTTTTGCTCATCAAAAGACGCCTTTAAAAAAAAAAGTTTCATTCACTCGTTAACAATATGTATTGAGCACTTACCAGGTGTCAGACTTTCTTCTAAGTCCTGTGGAGAAAGTGGGAAGTAAAGAGGACACCATCTCTGCCTTGTAGAAGCTTCCTTTCTAGAGCAGGGTTGGCAGATTTTTTTCTGTAAAAAGCCAGATAGTAAATATTTTAGGTGTTATGGGCCAGAGTCTCTGTTGCAAATAATTCTTCTCCTTTTTGTCCTTCTCCTTCTCCTCTGGCAATTCTTTAAAAATGTAAAATTGTTTCTAACTCACAGCCCTACAAAAACAGGTCACAGGACTAGTCTGGCCTGCGAGCGATAGCTTGACAATCCCTGGTTTAGAGAGAAAGGAAGATTGACAATAGACAGAAACAAATAAATAAGCACATAACTTCAAATTCGTGTGTGTGATATATGTTAAGGAAGTGTTATCAAGGGAATAAAGGGGTGCTCTGATAAAAAAGAATAGGACCAGGAAGGGAGACGTGGGTTATTAGAACTCATCCATACCTGTGTGCTTCTCAGCCTGTCTCAGATTCCTCTGTAGTTAGGTTGGCCTCGGAACTGAATTCTACGCAATGGAATATGGGTAGAAGTAATGGTCATCACTTGCATGTCTATACAGTATCCTGGTGAACTTCCATTGTCTCCCTCAGCCATGAGGTAGGATGATGTCTCTGAGATGGCTGAGAAGCAACCTTTGTTAAGCTATTTTAGGGTCTGTTATTGCAGCACAGTCTAGCCTATTCTAACACAGGAGACCTCATTTATGCTGAAATGTAAGGGGTAAAGCAATAGATTCTATCTCATCCCATTTTGTTTTTAAAATGCTGGCCTTGATCCACTGAATTGATTTCCTGACCCATCAATGGGTTGCAACCCACAATCTGAGAAACATATATATGTATGGTGTGTGTGTGTGTGTGTGTGTGTGTGTGTGTGTGTGTATACATACATACATATATATATATATATATATAAATATTATATATAATACATATACTTCTAATTTTCTAATTTTCTCCCAATTCTAGGATTCTACAACTTCTAGCACTGAGTCCAAAGAGCTCAATCCATGTGATTATCACCTGTCTTTATTGTTATTACATGCACAAAAACCAGAATGAGAAAAAATACTGCTGCATATAGACGGGGAAAGAGAACACCTGGTGATCTCATAGCAAAAGCCATGGATGAAATCATTGGGTTGTTGGAAAAGTCATGACCTATTTTGTCTGTGTTTTTCAAAGGTCATTTATTTATATAAAGAACAAAGATCAATCAATGACATATTGCCCGTTTTGTTCGATAACCTTTTGCCATCTTTCAGTGAACTTCATAATTCCTCGTTCATAGAAGGACCTGTCTTTATTTGTGAAAAACTGAACAAGGTGCTGATTTACAGCCTCATCTGAATTGAATGTTATACCACGCAAGGAGTTTTGAAGAGAGCGAAACAAGTGAAAGTCTGACGGCACAAGGTCAGGCAAGTATGGTGGGTGTGGCAACACAGCCCATCCAAGCTCCAATAATTTTTGACGGGTGATCAAACTTGTGTGTGGTCTCTCATTGTTGTGATGGAACACAACTTTATAATTAATAAGCTCTGGACATTTCTGGATGATGGATTTGTTCAAACTGTCCAATTGCCAACAGTACACATTCGAATTGATTGCTTGGTTCCTTGGTAGGAGAGCGAAAAGCATGACACCTTTAAAATCCCACCACACTGAGAGCATAACCTTCCTCTGATGAATGTCTGCTTTTGATGTCGTTTGAGCGAATCATTACGTTGGGACCAAGACCATTTGCGCACCAATTGTAAACAATCTACTTCTCATCACTAGTTATCAGTTGCTTCAAAAAAGGATCGTTTTCCTCACGTTTAATGAGCATATTGCAGATGTTTATACGTGCCATCAAATGAACTTTGAGTTCATGCGGAACCCAAATATTGAGTTGCTTCCATATCCCAGCTTCTTCAGGTGGTTGCGAATGCTTGAATGATGGATGTTCAATGTTTCTGCAATCTCTCGTGTTGTGTAACGTGGGTTTGACTCTATCAATGCCTTTATTTTGTCGTCATCAACCTCGGTGGGCCTCCCTAATCGAGGAGTGTCATTGAGATCAAAATCCCCAGCACAATTTCGTGAACCATCGTTGGCATGGACATTCTTGTAGAGCATTGTCACCGTAAACTTTATACAACTTTTCACAAGCTTGATGCACGTTCTTCCTTTTATGGAAGTAAAACAGTAAAATATGGCAAAAATGCAGAGTTCGATCTTACGTCTTCAACTTGTAGTAAAATCTCCAAAACTCAACCAAATCGCTGTTTTTTTTTTAGAATGAAGCTAGAACTGTCAGCTGTCAAATGACATAGCAATAACAT
>NW_017731455.1:3047806-3053677 GCF_001890085.2 Hipposideros armiger | reverse complement strand
AACAAAAATAATTTTATGGTTGGGGGTCACCACAACATGAGGAACTGTATTAAGGGGTCGCGGCATTAGGAAGGTTGAGAACCGCTGCTCTAAGTGAATTGCTTTGATCCAATTTTCTAAACAGCTCCTGGCTCAGCAAGCAATCACTTCTAGAGGAAGAGTTTAAATTTTGACACCTTGGCCTGTGTGCCACTCTTAGAAAGAAGTTAGGACACTTTCACATCAATGGTCCTTAAGTGGAAATAATGTGGTTTCCTAAATCCACTCCTGGTGAACTACATCTCCATCAACCAGAATTAGATCCCCTGGGCTCTATACTATGAGACGGACAACAAGACTATCAGAGTGACTTTTATAGCCAGAAGAGTGATACTTGCGCTGTAACCGGGCTTTGCTTTTAGAAATAACAGGTACACGAAGTATGCCAAACAGGCATTATGAATGAGTAAGGGAGAAAAAAACCAACAAAACCCAACCACCCCTCACAAGAGGTCAAGACCATGTTTTGGTATCTAAGTCATCGCCTACCACCCGCAGCAGGCACATGG
Source organism: Hipposideros armiger (assembly GCF_001890085.2). Lineage (NCBI taxonomy): Eukaryota > Metazoa > Chordata > Mammalia > Chiroptera > Hipposideridae > Hipposideros > Hipposideros armiger. Next base: position 3,053,129 of record NW_017731455.1, on the reverse strand, counting down.
TCTGAAGTTCCAGCTTGGGAATGCATTTCTCTCGGTGAAGGCAGATCCGGTTTCCCCAGAGAGCAAATCCAAATCACAGACACGAGTGAGCAGCCTTATGTGCACACACTAAGTTGCTTTTATTAATCCAGCACGGCATGCTACAGATACTGTACAGCATGAACATTTATTCATTACAAAAATGGCTTCCAAACCATTAAAAATGAAATTGGAATAAGAGCATAAAACGGAACAGTAACATCACAACTGTTAGGAAACATTCAAAGTATTCACAAAAAATGTTATAGTTAGCATTTTAATAAACCAGAGAAAAATCGGAGACAGTTTTACAATCGCTTCATGTCAACTACAATGGCACTGAATGAACAGGTTTCAGCTTTATACAGCATTTTGCAACATCAACATGCCTAGGTTTTTTTTATTTTTAAAGTTTGCTACCTAACTTGTATGTCATACGCGTACATAAAAGCGGCAGCTGGTTTTTCCTTTAAGAGTAATCTAATATACAGAATTTTGGCCCTTAAGGGTTTATACCTCTTCATTTAAAATGCTTTCTGGACAATCTGCTACCAAACACATCTTGTTATAGGTGACATTAAAACTACATACAAATCTATCTATGTAACATCACAGCAAAACATGATGAACAAAAATACAGCATCAAAAAGAGGGAGAAAGCTAAAGTCACTGAGAATTTTGGCACATAAAGTTTTGCACACAGTCAGGCCATGTCCTAAGGGTGCAGGACATTCAACTGTGAGTTCAAAGGGGAAACAGGATGGTTCCCACTGTTGCTTCTTCAGCGTCGCTAAAATTCCCTCACTAATTTTCAAGTCTTGTTTTACATAATGGCTTTTAAAGCAACTTTTGTTAATGCTACTGATCCTTTAATGCAACTATTCATGTCCATTTGGCGGTATCTGGGTTTCATACAGGAAAAAAAAAAAAAGTCAAAAAGGGAAACAAAAAATATATATATATACACATTTTATATATAAACTTAAAAACCTTGTACAAATGAGTTGTTATATATAAGATGCTGATGCTAAGGGGGAAAAAAACTTTATACAGTTTCAAGAAAAATGAAAACATATTTTAAAAGGGACGACATACAGGTTCGACAAGCAATCTCTAAAGCAATAAATACTACTGGTCCAACAGCGTTGTGATTCCATTAATTTCTGAGTAGCATCCCCTCCCCCCAAAAGAACAACACCATGGAACAAGGTATATTAACACATTTTAACCCTTTGTTTCTGTACATTTAAACAATAACAAGTAACATCACAATAAAGGTTGTTTCACACAGAAAAAAAAAAAAGTAATGGCACAGCATTCGTCGTGCCCTTATGGTTTCAAAACCAGATGTAAAATGATTGGTTCGCAAGCTCGTATTTAATACAAATAATACAGAACCAACTCCTTCTGGAGGGCTGCTTCAAAATTGCTTCTTTTTTTTCCTTTTTGTTTTTTAATCAGTCTTTTAAAACTAAGCTATCCGAACTACATAACAGTTATGTATATATATATATTTTTTAAACGCTACAAAGACTTTAAACAGCTGTTGATAAAAATTTTGGTAGAATCATGAGGTTCTTCTCTCATCTACATATTTAAAAGGAGAAATTGAAATAAGAATGGGTCAAATATTGACCAATGAACTTGATAAACATTAACTAATGTAGCCACGTGGCACAAAATTAAAAGAGTACAAAAACAAAACCTTTCAAGGGGTTGGGGACGGGGAGTTAAAGAAAAGCAAAACGAAACACTACACAAACCATCCGGGGCGAACGAAGCTAAAGCTATTCTAAAGACTTGGTTACGAGGGAGAGCGGCTGGGGTTGGGTCCCGGCCACGGAGTTGTGGGAATGTAAGGAAGATGTTGACGGCTGTGCAATAGATGAGGAGGGCATGATGGGCGGCTGCAAAGCGGCGGGAGGCAGGTCCAGGGCCCCGTTGGGACAGAGGGCGGGGGCCTTGCCATGGGCGGCCTCGGCAAGCAGGAGGGCGGGCGGCGGAGGCATCATGGCAAGGTGGGCCAAGGGGTCGGGCTTCAGGGACAGCGAGAGAGGCTGGGTCTGCTCAGTCTGTGACTTCGCATCTTGGGGAGGGGAGCCTAGCAGGTTGGGAGAGGGAGGCGGCGAGTCTAGTAAGCTTCCATCTGAAGAGGGTGGACTGAGGCAGCTGCCTTCACCTTGTATGTAGCGAACGCACTTTTTTTTTCTCCTAGAAACAGGGGAGAGAGTTTCTGTGAATAAAAGGCAAAGGTGCCAAGGGAGAGAGTTATCTAATGCTCAGAGTCAAGCTGACGTCACCTGACAGATATGCCCCCACGGAGATGGCACGCCCACTGGCCAGAGGGCCACTGAAGTTAAACCGGGCTGCCACACTCACGTACCTAAGTCTGCTGTGGCGAACAAAATATTTAAGAGTACAGAACCCCGTACCTATCTGCTTCCCCTGCCCCCACTAAATACCCACAACCCCACCTGTGCCCAAATGTAAGTGAGCAGACTAAAGGATGTCACCCGTAAGCGGTGGCATCGATTTGCCAGAAAGTGGTTACGTTCAAATTGAGATGAACTGAAAAACTTGTTATTTCTTTTGTTTGGCTTAAGACATTCCCTCTTTCCCATCATACCGCTCCCCAGTTCCCACCCCTCCCCCACCCCCAATGGGGTGTGTGTGTGTGTGTGTGTAAAAGAGAAAGACAGACCCCTTCCCCAGGCGCCTCATATGAATATGAAACTCAAAATGCTGACTACTGAGCCCACAGAACTGAAGGCAGCGCTAGCAAGAGGCTTAAAGGTTTAAACACACCACCACCACCACCACCACCACCACCACCATCACCATCACCNTTTTTTTTAGAATGAAGCTAGAACTGTCAGCTGTCAAATGACATAGCAATAACATAGATGCGAATGACTCTAGTACTTCCAAAAATGAACTAGTTGCAAAAATGCATCATGACTTTTCCGACAACCCAATAGCTCCCCTTCCACCTCTCCACTCAGATGGTCTATGTCTTCCTAAGGAGTGGTATAGCATGGTATTTAGCTATGCAGGCTCCTGAGTCAAGCTGCTGGGGTTCAAATCCTGGGCTCACTGTTTCCTGCATATGTGCCTTTGAGAAGCCACTTCCCCTCTCTAAGCCTCACTTTCTACATTTGTAAAATGAACATAAAAACAATTTCTATCTCCATGAGGATTAAATGAGAAACACAGGGAGAGTTTTAGCACGTCCTCTTGTCATTATTCTTGTATAAAGCTACTTTTCAGGTGAGCGGAATGTCTAGGCCTCAGGAATATTGGGGCCCTTTCCTTAAAGACTCCGTCCTTAAGATGGTGCAGGACTGAGCTCAGAGGGGAAAAAGGGCACCACGCTGACTTGCCCAGACCAATGTGCCAAAGACCAGCACAGTACCTGGTGCAAACAGGTACTGAATTTTAGAGCTCTGCATTCAGGCTGGCTGATGGCAGAGGGCCCACCCCTACTTCCACCTGACTTTTTCTTTTCTCTTTTTCTGTTTTTTTTGGTGGGGGTGGGGGGTGGCTTTATAACAAGGGCACTGAGTTTATTCCAGCATGGCTGAAAGGGCTAGGGAAGCACCTGACACCTTGGAAGCTCTGAGAGCACAAAATCTGAAAGCATGATGGAGTCTTCCTTCTCCTGCTTCCCGTAATATGGTGTTGAGTTGGCCAACTTTGTTCATTCCTTCCTTCAGTCAATCAAGAGGGAGCACCCGCTAGGCACCAGACACTGAACCAGGATCCCAGTGTACAGCAATGAACACAAAGGCCACAATCGTGTCCTCCTGGAGGGCTTTAGAGCAATGGTTCTCAACCACGAGTGATTTTGCCCCCCAGGGGACATGTGGCAACGTCTGCAGACATTTCTGGTTGTTATGACTGACGCGTGGTGGGAGCTTTACTGGCATCTAATGGGGAGAGGACAGGGATGCTAACATCCTACAGCGCAGAAGACAGTCCGCAACCACAAAGAATTATCCGACCCAAAAATGTCAACAGCACTGAGTGGGGCTATTAGTTGCCTAACGATATCCGTGGACACGACAGTGAGGGCATTAAAGGGAGGGAAATATAGGAAGCTGGGACAGCACACAGGAGGGAGATGTCACCCACCCTTGTCTGAGACCGGAAGGATGGGTCGGTGGGGAGGTAGGTATCCAGGTAGGACGCGGGGAATGGGGACCAGGGCAGAACCTTCCAGACAGTGGCAAACTTCACCTTTGAAAGAGGAAAAGCAAAAATGCTTTGAGGTAGCTTACCTCTCCAGCCTGGCTAAAGGTAGTACGTGAGTATGCGAGTATATGGGCGGGGGGGAGGGGCAGAGGAGCAAACACAGAAACCTTCAAAAGGACTGTCCCATCACTCTGCCTAGAGAAGGATCATCTTTACCACGCAAGGAGGTGTAACTCCGTGTTGAGAGAACAAGTTTGGAGTCAGATCTAAATTTAAAACCCATCTCCACCCCTCTGCATGCTGTGCAGCCTTGGACAAGTCACAAACCCTGTTTCTAAACCCAGTCTCGGTGGAGGGAGGGAATAACATCTACCTCAGGTGGCAGGGTTCTGATGAAATGAGGAAGTGCACAGAAGCAGCTTGGCACTATGCATACAGCCACAAGTAGGTATTGTTTTTGTTGGTGCTTTCAAAGTTCCCTCTGGGGCCAGTGTGCAAAATAAAATGACAAAGGACAACCAGAGTCACTCCTCCCTGGGAATACAAAGCTAAAAGCATAAACAAAATACTGAGATTTTACAGAACAAGAACTGGCTACCACAAAGCAGAACTTCTGGGGGAACCTTAAGGTCCTTGATGACATTATGATGTAACCTTAAGTGACAAAGGTGGTGGCACAAACTGCTTCCATGCCCATTGAAAACCGGGTCCTTTGAGGTATGGTTGTTCTAGGTAAGCGAACACCATATCCACCCGTCCATCCTAGTCGGCCTGTGGAAATCAATGCAGCGGAAACTGTAGGAAGACCTTTATCATGGCCCCTGGCTGGTGATGGTGATAACCTCACGCGCTGGCCAGGGCACAGCCAAAGAACTTAGGTCCACAGAGGCAAGGCTCCTCCATACAAACCTCTAAGTCAGCGGTTCTCAACCTGTGGGTCGTGACCCCTTTGGGGGTCGAACGACCCTTTCACAGGGGTCACCTAAGACCATAGGAAAACAAAAAGATATTTACATTACGATTCATAACAGTAACAAAATTACAGTTATAGAGTAGCAACAAAAATAATTTTATGGTTGGGGGTCACCACAACATGAGGAACTGTATTAAGGGG
>NW_017731455.1:3032391-3044156 GCF_001890085.2 Hipposideros armiger | reverse complement strand
CACCACCACCACCACCACCACCACCACCACCACCACCACCACCACTACCAGGCTGCTGGTGCCCAGAGAGCTTTCGGGCTTGTCTGTTAAGAACCACACCAAATCAAGAGAGGTCAGAATCAGGTGAGAGGAGGGGGAAAACAAAAATAAAACAAAATAAACTAAAAAAAAAAACAAAACAAAAACGAAAAAACAAAAAAAAAAACCAAAAAACAAAAAAACCACCAAAAACAGGTAGAAGAGGATAACAAAGGTGAGGGAGGGGGAAGAATAAGAAAAACAGAAAATGATCCAAAGGAACAAGAATAACTGGTTGTATGGCCTGCAGGTTGTGGATTAAATTATGATTCAGACTTGATTTTTTTTTGGTAAGATTTGGGGTCTCCCCCTCCCCCACCCGAGTGAGAAGGCTGGAAAGGAGAGACAGTGAGATGGCATGGAGGGGCGTCCTGCCCTTGTCAATATGCCAAGGCCAGTAAATGGAGGATGCAGCATGTCACAAGGAAGTGATGACAAAGAAGAAGTGACAGGGGGTTGCAGCATGGACCTTCTTGGGTTTGAGTTATCCTGATTAGTGTTTAAACCACAAAGACTAATTTTGCCCGATACCGAAACCAGAATTTCCCCTCTCCATTTCCTGTTTATGTAAGAGAATTTCAGAGCCTCTCTTTCCCCAGCAAAGGTTGGGGGAAATCAATTCAAGAAACTGAGCATGTGACATCAAAAGCTTCTCGTACTATAAGCCCAGTCCAATGGGATGATATTTGGTAGGAAAGGTGACCCTGGGATCAACCCCACTCATGCTATAAAAATAATACAGATACGGGAATGTGCTGATCTAAGGAAAATATAGTCAGAACCGTGGCTGATAACACTCCATCTAAATACAAGTGTGTAAGTGCTAGCCAGCTTTCCACCGCTAGAAAGCAACTAAGATGCTGCCTGGTTGAGGGTAGCCACTGTCAGGTGTCACTGGCCTTTGAAAGGAAGGGGGTGTAATGAGTTCCTCCTGGGTCTGTGGCCCCTGAGCTGTCTGATCAAGCCCCTGGGTGCGTGGGGTGTGGACTCAGCAAGATGGCAGGAGCTGGGAGGGGAGGGGGCGGGGGAGGAGCAGGGGCTGGGGAGGGACATGCTTCGTCTTCCCTGCCTCCCAGAGGCTGAGACCCACTGGGACAGTGGCCTCATGGCCTCAGGGTCTACCTATCCCCTCTCTGGGTTGGAAGGAACTCTAAGGGAGAGAGGGCAGCCCCCGTCACCTTCAAATTGACATGATTGCTTTTTCTCCTCTGGGATAGATGATTTTACTGTGGGCTCTGCTCCCATCCCAGAAACCCAAGATAAATAATTAAGCCTCTCAAGAGTTTTAAACCACCTTAGCCTGCAGATCAAAACATGCTCCGAAAACTAAGATGTCCATGCATTTTAAAAATGGGAGAAGGGAGGGGGTGGGGATGGCGGTGGGGTGGGCATAAGCAAAACTGAGAAAGTAACAGGGCGAAGTAGAGAGAAAAGAAAGGGAGACAGAGAGAAAGAGGGAAAAAAAAAACAAGAAACAAGGGAATGACATCAAGCAGCATTCCATGCTATATTAGGGCAGAGTGAAAAGATGGGAAAAGCAACTTGGTGGGCTCAAAACAGAATCTTGTTAAAAATGTCCTCAAATGTCAAATAAAATTAGAAACCCTGTGTAGTGAGTGAGGAGCCCTGATTGGCTAGGAGCATTTCTGGTGCTCCCCTCACCACTCCCACCCCCCTTGTGACACGGAAGTTTCCACGTCATGGGGATGAGTGAGTGGAGAGGCATTATGAACATGGGACATGAAAACTATGAATGAGAAAGCGACACTCCTTCTCACAGGTGGCTGAGCAAAAGGCAGTTGGAACACACACACGTTTCTGACCAGCCAGAAAATGCCTCGCTTTGCAACTTTTCTTTTCTTAAAGCACATTTAGTCCTATTGATTTAGCTGCAAGCCAGACCCTGGCAAAGTCAAGGGGAAAAGTTGAGGGAAAAGGGACAAACCCTCTAACCCTCCCCCACGTAGGCTCCATCTCCAATCAAGGAGTGGCCTCTTACAAATCCATTTTTGGCTTCATAGGGATTTATTCTGACAGGAAACAATAGTTCTCCCTGAACCTGCTTTGGAGTTACACTCTTAAAAAGTGCAGAAATGTACCTGCTAAAAGCTTTTAGGGCATGAAAAAAACATCGCCCAACAGAAAAAAAATGGCCACCAGGAAGGTTCTCACGGTGCTGAGAAAGCACACAGAGGAACAATGAGGGGCCCTCTCAGCATCCGGGGACAGCAACACTGCACACTGACAGCTGGCCCCTCAAAGCTGCACTTTATGAAATCATGTTTATGAAGCAGCTATGAAGGCTTTTGGTTGTTCTTGTTAAAAATGTCATGAAAACTCGAGTCTAGGAAGATAGCACGCCCTGGCTTTCAGCAAGGCGCGGGGCTGTGTCTGAGAAGGAAACGTCCGTCCAGTCAATGTTAGTAATGAGAATTTTCACTGAAGGGGGGAAAAAAAAAAGCCATGTCTAACTCGCAGTAACTGCTTCCAAAACCAAAAAGGGATTCATAAACCACCACTCACCTTCCATGAGTAAAATAACACAAACCAGGCAACGAACCATATTGCAAGGTACGTACAGTGGTGTCAGCTATACATTTCTACAGATCGTGAGAAACCCTTAGAGTGGACCCTGCAATTAGCTCACCCTTGACCACGGCAGGGCGTCTCAGAACAGGATTTCCCAGCTAGTCACCTTCCTACTCAGCACAAATAACCTTCTGACACTAATTCACTGCCTAGCTGGATAGAGTAAGCAGGGTTCCTGTCTTTCGGGTTAGCCCTAATTGATTACCTAACGTCTTTTGTCAACTCCATCATGAAACTCTTTTCTGTTGCACAGAGGAGACCCCGGGACTGTGCGGAAAGGACATTTGTCAACTCCTGTTGGGTGTTCACCCAAGGCCTCCCATCCTCACTCAATGGGGCAGAGGGTCCTCTGGGGAGTTCCCTCTCAATCAAGACTCACAGGCCTTCTGTCCCCTAAAGGTGTGGTCAACGCGAGGCACTTCACCAATTTCTTGTAAGGCATCAGAGGCAGGGGAGGAGACACGGTAGAGTTGTGGGCATGCACGTAATGGGATGGACATCTGATCTAACGTCTAAACATGGAACACATGGCAAAGGCATGGAGGAGAGGGACACGTGACAAGGGAGGCACTACAAACAGAAAAGCGTGTTTGGGTGTTGAGATACCTACCATCATAATATTCCAAATTCAAAGACTGCTTGTATCAGAACAAAGAAACAACAAATTTAACCAAAGGTGGTCATTAAAGGGAAGGAAATGAGACAGGAACTAGTTGGCATCCCTCCACCAAGAAGGAAGTACCTACACCTTCCCTGAAATTACAGGTTGGATGGAAGCCTGCAGGTGGAACCCGGGTGTTTCATTTGGGCTCTTCTGGTACATTTGGGAATCAATGTCCTCTCTCTCTCACTCTCTCTCTCTTATACAGATGTATATATTTTCCATTCTGCAGGCTAGCAGCACTGCAGTGGTGACTACTGGACTCGCTGCTTGCAGCCCTTTAGCTGGTACATGCCATTCAATGCCACACTTCTTTTCAGCACTGTAAAACAATGTCAGCTAACCAAGCTCCTCTGTACAGAGATGTGGTTTTTAAACATAAAACAAAACAAAACAAAAACAAAACAAAACAAAACAAAAAAGCCTGCCCCAGAGCACTTCTCCAAGTGTCTTGACTCCCGCGTGCACGGGAATGCTATTTTGTTGCCGATTTTAGCTCATTCAAACCTTTGGAAATGGCGGTCTCTATGCACAGGGCCGGGCCAGTTCCACGATGCTGGCTTTCAAAGCAAAAGGATAAGTGCCCGTTCTGGTCTGTTAGGGTGGTGGTCTAAGCCCTACCTCCAGGGTTATGTTATTTGTAAGAGCAGGGAGGAAAAGGAGAGAAAGAGAAAGTGGGGAAAGGACGCAGCATAAAATTAGCAAGGGAATTTTGAAGAATGAGGATCATTAGTCATTGATGCCAGTGCGGAAATAGATGGGAATGAGGTCAAAATATACTGACACGCTGAGGTACCAGAGGACAGAGTGCTTTGATTTTCCCAAAGGCCTCACAGTGGTAATATACCTGCACGGTTTGCACCATAAAGTCTGTCGGTCAAGCCCGAACAGTGCCCGACACTTCTTTGGAGTATTTGCATCTGTTAGCATAAGGTAAACACAAAAAACACAACACAATGGTGGGTCGTGCTCAGTTGGATGTGAAATCTCAGCTACAGCTGCCTTGTCTTCTAGATCACCTCGGCTCTATTTGATTGTCTTCCCTCACCAAGGGCATGAAAAGGAAAGGACTTCTATGAGTCAAAAGAAAAAAATAAAATAAAACGATAAAACACACACACACACACACACAAAAAAAACAACAACCAGAAACCAAAAATCAACAAGGAAAAATAAAATAAAAATAAGAGAGAGAAGAGGAGGGAAAAAGGTGACGTTGTTTGCGGCTACCTAGGCCAGGGTTATGATGGGATGTCACTGAGCCCCATCCTGGGCTGTCCTGAGGAAGGGGGCTGGCAGGCACCATCCCTGGGAGGGGCGCGCTGGGGTTGGCTGTCGCTGACCCGAGGAGGCACAAATGATGCTGTTTTACAGTGGCATTTTGGCTAGCAGCAGCGGGGGAAAACAAGCACATCCCTCACAGAGCAGTGTCCCGCGCCCTGGTATCTGAAGATCCACACACAGAGCTACAAAGCGACAGGCCAGAGAAGGGGGAAAAGGACCAAAGAGACCAGCTGCAAACCAGCACAGCGAATCTGGGAAATCTATACACACCTGCAAGGGCCGCACCAGTTATTCTGTTGATCAAGGCCAAAGCGCGCTCGGCATTTCTTAGGAGCGCTCAGGTCTGAATGAGTTCAAGAGAGAAGCGAGCAGAGGAGGAGGAGGACGTGGGAAAGAGGGAGAGAGAGAGAGAGAGAGGGAGAGAGAAAGAGAAAGGGGTAGGGAGGGAGAGAGGGAGGGGAGGAAAAGAGAAAGATACAAATAAGAAAAAAATAAAAATAAAAAAGGGAATAAATCAATGACCTGGTTACTAATTACAAAATATGACTTTCGATTTTTAACTTTCTTTAATTAAAAAAAAAAAGGTAAAAATCACATTCTTATTCAACTTGTGAAATTAGCTGTTGCAAATAAAGCTGCAGTATCCCTTCGTTAAGGACTGTCTCTCAGATTCGGTTTGAGCTGATAAAGAGAAGTTAAGCTACTGAAGAACTAGCTTTTTAAATCATATTTTTCCTCTTTTGGTTCTGCTTTCCTTTTATTTTTTTCTCTCTCTCTCAATTTGTTTTTCTTAAAGAAGAAAATAAAGCGAAGGAGGGAATTAAGTTTGTAACATGCTTTTTTCTTCTCAGAGTACAATAGTTTAAAAAAGAGAAAACTACAAATAAAAACAGAACAAAATGAAACAAAACAGAAAGAAATAAAGAAAGAAAAGGGCTGTGGTACTGGGATATTGCAGCTTTTGGAATGTTCATCTTTCTTTTTAAATCTATTTTCATTAATATTAAGAGAGGAGCAGGTAAAGGTCAACAGGCTGTGTGAATGAGCTGTTAAGAGTTAGTTAGGAGCTCATAGCAGCATTTAAGCAGGTACAGTCAGTAAAATGCTAATGGATATGCAAATTATGAGCAGAAAAGCAAAAGGAAGAAAAAAAAAACTAAAATAAAAAAAAGCAAAGGAAAAAAAAATCATACTGTGGATGCATGCTTGCGTGAGAAAACTTAGTGGGAGCAACGAAAAAAATGCCATTAGATTAAGGAGGTTTATTACTGAATTCCTTCCATTTTTTTTTAACCAGTCTCTTTTAAAGAAATACTGCATATTCAATTTGCACAGTTAGTTCAACTCTAAGCCACTGTCATCACTGCTTAAACAACTGTTATGGGAAAAATAAATAAATAAACAAAGCAAAAGTTAAATTAAATTAAAAAAAAAAAGAAAAAAAAGAAAACCAACAAAAGCAACTGAAAAAAAAATCTATTGCAACATACGAAACCGTGTAGATGGTCATTTTAAAGAATGTTCAAATGTCATACGTGTTTAATGTTAATCAAACTATAATGGCAAGAAAAATTAAAAAACAGTTTAGCAACTATTTTAACGACTCAAAATGACATTAGCACCTGTAATCGGAGGAAGTGAAAGGCAAGGATTTAGGAAACATTCGCTGTGTTCTGAAAAAAAAGAACAAATTATACAAAGCCTTCAAAATGTTTTTTGTTGTTGTTTTTAAAAGCCTGGCCTTCTCCAAGGGACCTCTGAGATTGCCTATGCAGTATTTCTAATTTCTTCTAGAGAATGACAAACCTCCTTAATTTAAGTTGGGTGCAATTTACCACTGTAAAGGCATGCATCAGAACATTCAGGGACAGCCCAGTTAATATCAAACACTCACACACACCCCTCCTACTCCCCGAGCCCCCTCCTCACCCCTACTCAGACACATACAGAGTAAGCAGACTGTATAAATCCCGCATAGGCATGCCTACTGCTCTCCACTTACAGGCTCTCCAGTTATTTCAAAACACATTCCACTAGAATTACAATGTGCTTTTCATGCAACAATGAATGTTACTAGCTTTAAAAGGGCAGTCATGAAGCAATTAATTAAAATGCATAAACAGAAAGGCTGGCTAAGATGGCTTCCCCCACAATGTCCTGGCCTTGAGTTTCTCCTGCCTCCCCCAGAGAGAAGCCTAACCTAACAGAGTGGTCCTCAAGAGTACCGTCCTTCCTCCATCCTCATTACTCTAACTTACCATTGGTCTCTCCCGGCTGCTTGTCCCTTTTCCTCTTCTTCTTCTTCCCCTAGATGAACAGATAAAACACAGGGAATTGTTTCAAGAAACAAATGGGAGGAGGCTGCCCAGGCTCACCTGGGAAGGAGGAAGGAGGAGGGGAGCATCCTGCTTCTCTCCATCCAAGGCTCCTTGAGTGTTTTCCAACCCCCAACCCCCTTTAATCCAAAACACAAATGAACCGCATTCCAGCCGGAGGGACACCCACCCAGCAGGAGAAAAAAAGGAATCAACGGGTCCATAAAGGAAAGACCTCTCCTACACACCTACGTCCATCCTCAATCCTGACCCAGGGCATCCGATTCCACAAGAGAGAAGAGCTGGATGAGGGAGATTTGGGAGGTGGGCAGGGACAGGGCTGGACGTGGCCCAAGGGCCCCACCCCCCCAGCCGCAGGTCAAATGAAAGTTGAGATGGCTGTGTGGACTTAGAGCCTCCTTGCCTCATGCGAATCGCTTATTGACGCCAACAGGTCCTCATTCTGAATCAAAAATTAAAAGCTTAAGTAGGGGCTTTTCTTAGAGCTGTAGCATGGGGCCTCGGGTTTAAAAGACAGAAGGGGGAATAAAAAAAGGTGAAAATAGAACCAGGTATCATCCAAGCTCTTTCTAAAACTGCTGCTGAGTGGACATCCATAAAAGAGGGGATTCCATTCCTGTCTTATATAATTGTTATAATACTCCTAATAATAACAGCTAACATTTACTGAGCATATACTACGTGCCAGGCATGATTCTAAGTGTGCCAGGCACGTAGGCTCATTTATCCCCACACCATCCTATACAATAGGTATTATCACCATTCCATTTTACAGCTAAGGAAACGGAGGCACAGAGGGGTTACATAACCTTTCTGAGATCACAAAACTATCAAACGGTGGGGCCAGGATGAGGACTTAGGCGGCCTTGGTTCCACGGTCCTTATTCACCAAGCTGTGCTGCCTACATTTAATGCGCTGTCGTCCTCTGAGTAGGGTTTTTAATCTATTGGGGGTGATGAACTGCACGATGGAGCCATTCACATTCTCCAACCTGACCCTCCTTGAAATCCTGACAGTCCTCTCGCGCTGGGGATGTGGAATGGGAATAGGAGGGAATTCTGGAGAGGTGACGGCCTCATTCCAGATCTGAAACGCGCTCTCCCTCACCTCATTACTGCCAGTCCTATCCACGAGTTAGCTGCCTGGCATATACGAAATGTCACAAACAAAAGGCATGGTCTGACACTTCAATTTGCTTCGGAATATCCAAATAGAACTTTGGCCTAAAGGTTTTCATGGTATAATGACAGCAACTCCCGAAGAGAGAACAGTAATAAGGAGGAACCTTGAGAACCCATAAAGCTTTGCGAGGAGAAACTCAGGGTGGAGATCTAGAGTCTGAGCTCCATCCAAGGACTGAGTCAACCGTTCCAGAGAAAGCCTCTCTTTTCGCTCAGATCTGGGGGCCTATAGCATTTGGGGCATTTGTCTTGGTCTTCAGTTCAGTGTTCCCATGTGAAACACTTTAGGTTCCTTGACATACACTTGAAGGGAGGGACGGAGGGAGGCGGGGAGATCACTGCCTTCTCACGAACCTCCGCAACCCATCTTCATGTTTGTGCCTCTCATGTAAGGAGCAAAGTGCCACCTGGCCCTCTTGAAACAGGCAGGAGGGTCTAGTTCCAGTTTATTTAGGAGCCTGGAGTAAAACTGAGGTGGGCACAGTGGTGTCAGCATCCACACACCCAAGAGCTTCTCGGTCATCTTTAACACAGCCTTCACTCATTTTCAATCGCTTGCAACATATTCTAAAAGGCAGCTGAAAATTCCACCACCCATGGGAAGCTGTCGGTTTAGAGAGATGACTGAGAGGTTCATGAATGAGGAAATGATCATTTAGACTAAAGGTTTCTAAAGGACAGGGGCCGTGTTTTAATCAGAAGGAGACATGAAGAAACTTAATAAACACTATTTAGCGCAGATGGAGATGCATCTCAAAGGAAGCTGACACGCTCTTATTTCTTTAAACTTAACAAAAGAAAGAAAAGGCCTAAAATATGATGGTAAGAGAGAAAAAAATCAAGATGAGCACATGACCTAGGATTTATCTCCTTTACCTAAAGTAGAAGAGCTAGAAAAGGAAATCATGTTCTAATACAATGCCAGGGGTGAGAGGTCACTATGGGACCAAAATGTTTTCTCTTGTGCTCCAGAATGTTCCAAGTCCAACCACCCACACGTGGCTGTCACCACTTGGCTGGAAAAGTAGGGAAGTAAAAGAGGCCTGAGGTTAGCTGGGAAAACATTTTCCAGAAGAACCTTTTAGACTTTACAATGACCAAAGTAATTTATAGAGAAACTTCTCTATGTCAAGTGAGTTAAAAAGAAAAAAAAAATGCTAATGAGCTTCCATCACAATTAAATACATAAAAGCTTTAACTCTTGATTCTTGCACCACAGACTTTCCTGAGGCACAGAAGACCGGGAGGGAGGGAGGGAGGGTGGAAGAGTGTTCACATCCATGAGTACCGAGCCATCGTGACAGGACCCTGGCAGTACCCTTACTAGATAAAGCTCCTATAGCCCCAAATCCAAATTACCTCTAAACTTTCTCTTAAGTCTTACCAGGGGTTCCCCTATTATGCCAAACCCCTTCCAAATATAAAACGGAGCTAAAGTCATTCCAAGTGCCTCATGGACCTTCTAAAACCTACAAAGCACTTCACAAGAAGCCTTGGGGACACCTTGTCTAACCGACTCGAAGTAAACATTGCAGCATTCTCTGGAAGCTATCACTAAGTCGGCCTTGCACCCTTGTGGAAATTTCACCCTGTACAACTCTGGGAACATCATGCACATAGATCATAGTGTAAATGGCACACCCTACACTTGAAGGTCCTGTACATGAAGGTCCTACTATGACCCATAATGCTTATTGGGGATATGATATCTATAGAGTAGCTAGATTCCTCTGTATTATTCTAGATTACTCAAAGAATTGGGTCTGTAGCACACAGAAGCTAAAGATGACCTCTAAGAACTTCTGACCCGGAACCAGGAGAGCAGTTGTCCCGAAATGAGGTAGCTGTAAGGTACAGAGGCTGCAAGGCTGGCCTACTGCTGGAAAGCTCCACCTCGAGGTCAGGTGGGGGTGAGCAGCAAGGTTGTGGGAGAGCATTAGCTTTCTCATCCTCTTCCTTTCAGCTCCAGAAGAAAGGCTTCCCCACTGCACACACGCTGAGGACAAATGGAAAGGTCCCAAGCAGTTTAAGACCTGTGCATGACCATCGATGAGTGACAAGGGCTCTGAGAAGGCACTAGCACTAATTCCAGTCTCAACTCCCAGGAGGACTCTAGTCTAGTGCTTCCAGCTAAGGGTGGTAGGACCTAGAGGGAGATGCGTGTGAGGGGAGGTAAGCCCAACGGCCTCGGTTCTCTGTTCCCCCTCATCCACATGGCAAAGAGCAGACCAGGAAGCAGGTGTTTAAAGGTATGAGAAGAAGGGAGGAAACCGAAACAGCTAGTCAAAGCAAGCAGAAGCCAGCCTTCGCTCAGGACCCACACGGTACAGCAGGTGGGTGTGACTTCCTGACGGCTGGAAAGTTCTGAGTCAATGTCTGATTGAATTCTGAATCCCCACAACACCGTGTGCACAGCAAATTTAAAAGCCGCAACAATTGAATGGCTCTGAACCCCCATACACAGAGATAGTGTCCACGGGCAAGTTAGGTCAGGGAGCACAGACTGGGGAAAATACCATCCGGGGTTCCAGGACACCGACGAGAACCAGGAGGAGGAGCAGCCTCTCGCTGACATTAAGACAAGTTTTGTTTTTCCCACAAAAGCAGATGGTAAAAATCACTTCATAAAACCAAATGCTATATAATAAGGGACATTTCACCCATCTAGAGAGGACTGAAAACCCAGAACTTAAACTATTGAGCAAAATGGAGAAGAAGAAAGAATGGTGAGACGGGACAGAGGTCTCCAGAGGAGAGCCAGTTTATGAGAGAGGAATCATGCGTGTCACCACCACTGCAATGAGTAAAAAAGCAACAATCCTACAGTATTTGCTAAAACCCAGGAGAGGAAATGAGGTAAATCCTGCAGCCAACACAGAGCCCAGGAACATGCACAGCACACAACACATACCCCTTCGCACTACCCTTGCTGGGTCCCTGCCAAAGGATGACTTGTAGTGGCTACTTTTAGGAATATTCCCATCATGCCCCTCTCAGGATGAACTAGGCTTCCAACTTCTACGGCACCATGGCATAAGGCAGTTTCATTTTTCCCTCTTCAGGGTGAAAGGCCCTATTGGAAAACCTGTGAGAAATTAAACTCTCTCCCTCCATCCCTACCCACTTCCCTGTAAGACCACCCCACGGACCATTGCTGAGAAGCACGTAAGCCCCATTGGGCATATCCTAGAGCCCTGCGTCTTCAAAGACAAGGGCAAGAAGGTGTGGAGAGCCCCAAATCAACTTCATGGGTCCTGAGCTGGAACACTGGAACAGCAGCCTGCTTCCTGAAAAACTATGCTGATGGAGCCATACTGGAGGCCAAGACAAGACCCTCCATTCTTCCAGCCTGGCGCTTCGACAAGATGCTAATGGTCCCAAGAGTGGGCAGAGAGAAGGGTTCAGAGCCCCGATGCCAGGTGGCAGTTAGTTCCCTTTGTCCATATGGACAGCCAACACATGTCTACAGACTCGAATCCTGATAAAAATGATCCACCTACGTAGTTATCCCGTGCGGACCAGCCAGGGTACAGCTGCATGTGAAGCTGTCGCTCCTTCCGGGCCAGTTCGTAGTATTTTGCTTGTTCTTCTCTAGAGAGTGCGTGCCACTGGAGGGGACAAGGCAGGGAGGGAGG
>NW_017731455.1:3028582-3032341 GCF_001890085.2 Hipposideros armiger | reverse complement strand
GGGGGGGGAGAGAGGGGGAGAGAGAGACATGCAAAAACATCACAAACTACACTGCAGCTGGGGGGTGCATGAGGCTTCTTTTCTGGATAAGCCCAGCGGAAGTGGTATAACACGGGCAGTGCAGACACTGGCAGTCTGCGGGGTCCTGGCACTGACGGGAGTGGCTCAGAGAAAACTCGAGGTGTCGTCTATGCCATTCTATCATTGGCTCTCTCTCTGGGGAGGGGGGCAGATTATGGCTGTGGCTGTTCTACATGTTATCTGAATGCAGTTACCAGTGCTGACTCCGAGGAGTCACAGTGTGGCTGAGGGGAAAGGACCCTCCAAACACATGGGGATGGGGCCCTTCTGTCACCTCACCCACTGCGTCCTCATCCATTCCCCCCCTCTTCTCCCAGAGAGTGAGCTGCCTACCCTTCGCCCCAGGATCTGGTTGATGGCTGCGCTTTCTTTCAATGTGCACTCGGCGACGACCTTCGCTCTCATTTCCTTCATATACAACATGAACGCGTTAAGAGGTTTCTTTATGTGGGGCTTCTTCTTTTCTTCTTCCTTTTTGGAGTCCTGATGCTTTCTGGATGTAGACAAAACAGACAGACACAACCTAATAAACAATTGCGAGGCCCAACTTCCTCCACAGCCGAGAGCCCATCTGTGGCTCAACACCCAAACCCAGCAGTTTCGAATGAAAAGCACACTTCCACTTTTGGGTCTTCTCCACCCTAAAAAATGGAACAAAAGCAGCCTGGGGAGGAGCAGGGGGATGAGAGAAGATACTGTAATCACTTCCTCAAGTTTCACAAATACACAATTTTCCCAGGCCACAGGGGAAAGCAGGCGGTGGCCCTTTCCACCTCTGCCGGCGTCTTGGGCTCGTAAGACAGAGCTCCAAACATTCAGTGACGGGGTTAGGGACAGGGACATGGTTGCAAATCCCAGGCCATCCACGTACACAAAAAGAGCGCGCTCGTCTACCCCGCAGTGGGCGCCATTTGGGAAACCCCGCACTGCGCACATGTCCCTCTTTGTAGGAGCCCAGAGCCCACACACACTGGGTGTTTGCTGGAGTCACACGCTGTGTGGCCAGCCTTGGGCACAGCCACCACCCAGTAAGCCACTGCGTCAGCAACAACGGGCTAGACGATGGCAAAGGAGAAAGCAATCAAAAGAGCGACACTTACGAGCTGTGGAGCGAGCCGACGTCACTCTGGGAGGATTCCTGTTTGACTGTTGGTGTGACTATGGCCGGATGGGGGATGCCGGTCGTATGTAGAGTATGATGTGGTGGGACCATATGGGGAGGGAACCTAGAAGACAGAAAGCTGTGTAAATCGTCAGAATCAAAATGAATGAATGGGGAGGGGTGTGTACACACAATAAAAAAAATTAAAAAAATAAAGTAACAGCACGTAACACTCACATGAAAGCAACCCAAGGCATATGAAACCTGTCAGCATTAATTAGCGATAAATTAAACATAATGATTCTCATAATGTCATTAAAGCCAATCTTCTCCTCCATTATTGTTACTGACATGAGACATTACGATTTTTAACATCTTTAGCAAAAGACAAATTTAACTCATGTACTTGGGCGGAAAAGTAGGCTTGGACTACCTGCCGGAAATCACACGTCCACTTGTTTTTTTGAAGCTTTATTAGTGGCATCTAAGAAGACAATTTCCTAAGTCCTAATCAGCTCTAGGATGAAAGGTAAAATCTTTTGTTGTATATTGACAGCCAAATAAAATATTAATGCAATGGAAGTATAGGCACATTTTTGACAATGCTGCACATGCCTCATTAGGCCTCATTCTGTTGATGGGGTGCAATAAAATTTTATTTTCCTTTTGCTGTTACGCCCCATTCTGACAGCAATGGAACAGCATAAGGCAGAAAGATAGGGAAAATCCAAATATTCCCTATTTGGTTCTCATCATAAGTCACAGACATTTTAAATAAGTTTGTATCCTTTTAGGGAAGATGCAAACAAACAAACAAAAAGCACTATATTACACACACACACACACACACACACACACACACACACACACACAGAGCTCAGAATTCTGATCTGGATGCCCTAAACTTCTCTAAAGTTTCCTGCTGCTCTAAATGTCTAGGATTCCTAAATTACTTTTACTTAATATACTGCCAATACATTAAAAGGCCTTCTACATGATTACAAAAGCGTAAAGATGAGTGACGTTTGTGTTATCTCCTCTAATACTGTTTATTTTTAGATAAGTGCTTTAAAACACAGTTTAGGTCCTGAATTGGCATTTCCCAACCATGCAAACTAGCCAGGACATAGAGTGAATTTCTAAACAGACTTGGCCCATCAGCAAACTGACAACTGGCTAGAACAGACAGACAAAAGGCTTTCACATTTTCTGATATGCTTGGAGTCACCATGATTTGTACTAGGTTAGAAGAGCCACTACCTTAAAGGAACGTTAGTTCCTGCGACTTGAAGCGAAATGACATTAATGAAACCAATGTTACCAAAGGCCAACTGATATAAACAAGAGTGAGGTTCCTATGGCATCTCAGTGTTATATAACACAATGGTGTTTAAAGAAAAGACGTTATTTGGGAACTGTTGTATACTACTGTAGAGAAAAGTAGGGCAAGGGGCAAAAAGGGTAGAACCTCTACAAAAAAACCAAAATGGCAGCCTTCAGGCTCCAATTTGACATGGTTATGTAAGCAAGCAGATGGGGGCACTGTCCAGGGGAAGAGAAACCCAAGCCAACTGGCCAATTGCTGCTTTCTTTCTTTTTTTTAACTGAGTCATCGTGCCACCTGTTGGCAGCTCAGCTCGGGCTGGGAATTGAACCAGCGACCCTGTTGCTCAGAGCTCGCACTTTTGACCAAGCTCTTAACCAACAGAGGCCCCATTCAATTGCTGCTTTCTTAATAAATCTAAAACATAACAGTCCCATGTACCACCCAGGAAATGACAACCTACTCTTTAGGAAGCCAATTCTTGTGGGAGGTACTGACGAAGATTTATGATGACAGTTATTTCAAAAGGATCCTGTATTCATTTACAAGGTTCTTTCCATAGGTCAATTGGAGAGGAAAACAATTTCCATTTAACCAAAATAATGTAACAAATTTTAAGTTGAAAAATGATGAAAAATTGAAGTACTAACTGAATCTGTATAGATCAACAGAGAAAATACCAATCAGTAAGGCAGATTTTTGATGGGGACCTAGAATCACAATGGACACTTGACTCAGAAATTCCATCCCAATGTGGCCCTCTCCTGACTCTACCTTTACAAATGTAAAAGTATCCAAGTTTGGTAACAATTACATGATTTTAAAATAAAAATCATGAGTCCTTTTAGGGTGTTTTTTTTTTAAAAAGAGAAACACCCTTTGGGGGCGGGGAGAAAGAGTATATGAATGAATATGAGAATAAGAGAAAGAAAACCACCAAAACAATCTCCATCCCCTGTCCCCTGAAAAAAATGGAAAGCGAACCCCTGGGAGGCACTTGGGCTCCCCAGTTACACCCTGTTCCTTCCCACTACTCAAAGACCTCTGAGGAAACCTAAGTTAAGAATATGTGTTGTTGGAAGCCTTTGGGTGAAGGGTGGGTGGAGTGGCAGCTTTTACTGTGAATTTTAAAGGCTTGACATTCCTCAAATACATATGTTCCATTCCTGCTGAATGGGGGGAGTGGGAAGAGGAGAGGATTAAAAAACAAACTCTGTGTGTGTGTGTGTGTGTGTGTGTGTGTGTGTGTGTG
>NW_017731455.1:3009208-3028572 GCF_001890085.2 Hipposideros armiger | reverse complement strand
AGAGAGAGAGAGAGAGAGAGAGAGAGAGAGAGAGAGAGAAAGAAACACGAAATACCAGAGGGAGACAATACAATTTGACTACACTGTGGGGTGGGAAAAAAATTTCCAGTGCAGCCATGAAAAACGAAAGCTTCCAAGTTCACATACTCACGTATCGGAAAAATGTATAGCAGAAAAAGAGACTGTGCGTTGTGTGTATGTGTGGGTGCTATATGCATAACTTCCTTAAGAAATTCCTTTCCGCAGACAACTGTTTCATGAAATGCAATAAACACCCTAAAAATTCCAAGCAGCTCATTATATACCCCCGTCTGCTTTTATGGCTCCAAGCCAGAATATAATGATGAACCTTAACTTGTTAAGGACAACTAATTTTTGTTTCTGGCTGTCTCAGGGGCTTCTCGCTTACTCACTCTCACTTTACTTCACTGTTGACACGTTTCTGTTAACTGGATGTCATCTGCCGGCCTTGATTTTATGCACAAGCAGTAGGATGCATTTTCCTGTGCAACAGTCTGGCTTTGAGTTGCATTAGGTTTGTCATTATTCTCTCATTTTCCCCCTTGCACTTGTAACATTTCATCTCTCCCTGCCTTATTTTTTGTGAGCCACGGTGCACCCACATTATGGTTTATACATGATCTCTCTCCCTTTGAAGCCGGCAGATTTCAGAGCCCGCTCTCGTCAGGAGAAGAGCCTTGCACCAATTTAGCAGGCTGAGGGCCCGGAGCTCCAACATCTCAATCTAAAGGGGGTCACAGGGTGGCACAAGTGAGTGTCAGCAAGAGCTGTTTAATTGCCAATCTAGGCTTCTCCATGGTGTTTAAAGTATAATGACCCATCACTTAATTCTGAGAAGTCCTGGCCCCGCTGCTGAATAGAATGAATATCAAAGGGTGTTCTGCAACAGGGCAAGCTGCCTACATTTCCTATAACTGCCATAAGTATAATAGACGTATACTTCTGTCGCCCCATTACCACAATAATGTATTTAATTTGCTGTATACGCTTTGTAACTAGCTACCTTTCATAAGGCCTACCTGGGGAATCACCGCCTCCCCCCAGCATCTGGAGCCCCCAACCTTTCCTCCCACCCTTCCCTTCCTTTCCTCCACACCACCCCCTGCCCACCTATAAATCACTCACTAACCTTCTAATAATTCAATCAATAAGCTTAACCTCAATCCCTATCCTACGATTACTTCACCACTTTTAACCTCTGGAAGGCACCAAATAAACAAACATGAAAAGCAATCCGGTGCACATTGTATCAATGCTGGGATGGAGGGAGAACCAGCCGTGGTTTATCAGCTGCTCGGAGGCAGCTCTCCTCCTGGGAGACTCCCCATTCGTTCCCATGCTTTGTGAGGCTGTGATGACATTATTTAATGAATACATCCTTCCTCTTCTCGCGGGTGAAGAGAACACACAAGCATTCTCCTCGTTAGCCAGTGCTGGTGTGGATGTGGAAGCGGCCATGCTTTATCACATGTGGGAAATGCATCCTGATAACTGCAGGATAGCCATGACACAATCACAGGTGTTAGATATGTTCCAGTTTGTTTTCCTTCATGACTGTGATTCTTACACTTTCCCCCCACTGAATTCACGGTTTTGTAAGTTGGCCTGTCCTTCCAACCCTTCCTCTGGTCTTCAGTTCCCATGTTGGCTGCGGAGATGGAGGCAAGGGGTTGGGGGGGGTGGGGGGCAGCATCCTTGCCATGTTAATGCATGCTAATTGAATCATGTGCCATCATCAAAATGGATTAGCTGTTGCAGCCCGTCAGGAAAGTCTAAACCTCCACCGATTTAATTAACTTGACTGAAAATCAGATGAACAGAAAATAAAACTATCATTAGGAGCAATTAGTGACTACTTAAACATACTGCTGCCAACCAGTTTGTAAATAAACTAGCAGTCACTGAAAAATTAGCCAGAATTAATTAGAGGGAGGAAAAGGAGAGCGTGGGGATTAGGAAAATCGAGGTACACGCATGTGGGTGTATGTGTGCATGTTGTATGTGTACTTATATGCTTAAAGATATATGAATGTTTACATGCACGTAACTTTTTTTTTAAACTTTCAAAGATTCAGAGTTGTGCAGGCTATGTGGCAGCCACCAGCCACATGTGGTTATTGAGCACTTGAAATGTGGCCAGTCCAAACTGAGACGTGCTGTAAGTACAAAATACACAACAGATTTCGAAAACTAAGTACAAAAAAGAATGTAAAATCTCATTCACAGTAGCTTGACAGGGATAATACGTCAGAATGATGACATTTTGACTATAATGGGTTGAATAAAATATATCATTAAAAATAATTTCACCTGGGTTTAAAAAAAACACACAAAAAACTTTTGTTAAAGTTGGCTATTAAAATACTTAAAATTCTATGTGTGGCTCACCTTATGTTTCCACTGGACAGTGATGCTTTAGAGAGGGGTGTCCTTTCTTATTGATGTGGAAGAGGCTGAGTTTGAAAAGACCAATAACCTTTCCTCAAATTCTTCTTTGCATAGCAATAAAATTACCTCTACCCTTTCCTTCCTTGCTCAGTATAGGGCAACAGAGAAACAATTCTTTAAAAGCTCTGCATGTTCTAACTACTTCTTCCTGGCTTCTTAAACTCCTATAAAAAAATGTTGTTCAGTTGATTCGACTTCAAAATTTCGCCATCGCCCACCTGGGGAAGTTCAGGATAATTTTCCAGTATTTTCTAAGAGGAAAGCCTAATGCTATATGGGTTTTACACCATTAGAACCATGCGAATCAGCAGTGCCTGGATGGCCTGGGAGCAACCTAGAGAGCTTTCTGAGAAGTCACCCATGGCCTTCGTTCAAGGAAGGCCCCCGTTATTGGAACTCACCTGGACATGGAAGCGTTGACAGTCAGGGCTGTGGGGTAGGGGTGACGGAATCCTCCTGTCGTAATTGGGTACACTGGCTGACCTTGCCTACAAAGAGGGGGTTACAAAGTGAGAGAGTGCAAACAAGGGGGTGCGGGGTGGGGGGGAGAAAAAGAAGAAAAAGGAGAAGTTCACTCTGCACAGTAAGCTTTATTTTCATTTGATCAGAACAAAAATCTTGGGGATTGTACAGGAAGGATCAAAGGGAAGAAACACAGAACAATTTGAATGCCATAAATCTGATAGGAATAGCTAATTAAATTTTATAACCTCTGCTTATGTCAATAGAGACCCTCTCCCCAAGCTGAAACTAGGTGTTTTGTTGTAATAATTAAAGGCGAAGTCTCGCTTGCTTTAATGGAGCCATCACACTAATTGAGGGCTACACATCCAAAGGAAAACAATAATGAATGTAAATTTATACCAAAATAAAGTACAGTGAATCAAAGGACTTCAGTTGCGCTTTGGGCCTCTTTCGGTATTTAGATCTCGGTGAGAAAACATTAAATTAACAGAGCTTAATTTGTAGCCTTTTGTCAAATTAACAAGTGTTGACAAGAGTTACCGGGGGGGAGAGTCCCCAAGAAGAATTGTGGGTAACCAATAGACAATCACACCTCATTACAATAATTAAAAAATACAGCAACATGCAAAATAGCATCCTCATGAAAGACACACAACTTTTTCTGACAGAGGGTTGTCTGAGTTGGCTATTCCTTTTTATCTAGCCTTCAAATATCTCCCCATCAGCTGAATGGGGCAAGGGATGACTGAGAACTATTCGAGGAATGGCCCTACCTACTGATGTAAAAAAAAAAAAAAAAATGGGACACAAGTTCATGTTCATGGTCCATGCTTACCTTCCCCAAGCAAAATTAAGGAGAAAAGAATAAACAGAAACTCAAGGTTGGTATTTAGCATGGAGACTACATAATACAGTTGTTTTTTAAAAAACAGTGTAGAATCTGTTCAACTAGAGAAATAAGGGTAGAATAGGAGTGTGGAAACTAATCCAAAATTATATCTTCTTTAAGGTTATGAAAGGGTATCTTTCTAAGACCCAAGATTGAGCATTTTACCAGGATTTATTTATACCTGTTAAGATTCAACAAATGGTCCTGTGTTTCAAACAGTAGAGATCACAGATAAACATGCAGAAATATATATACACAAAAATAGTCGCAAAACACATCACACACACACACACACACACACACACACACACATATACACACACGCACGGTATGATTATGCATTAATGGCCTTTCTATTCTGATTTTCAAAAACACTTTTAAAAGTTGTCTAAAGAAGGTTAATGGGTGGTACTATAAAAGCAAGTTGGGGTGATAGGAAGACAAATCATAAAAGGCAGGTGGATGATGTGTGCACTGCTGGGAGCTGGGGCTGGTCTCAGGAAGGCCTCACATGCTGGAGTGAGGGTCTAGCAGCCCCACCACACCCCTCATAATTCGGTGAAGCACGTAACATGCAGAATCTTAGACAGATGCTGGCTGAATAACATGGAGCTTCTCAAGAGACAAAACTTTCCACTGTTGGTATCAACCTTGGGAGTCATGGTCGCGATGGGGTTGGGGTTGTGGGGTTGTGAGAGAATGACTCCCATTCCCACTCCTGGGTTTCAACACTAGATCGTGCCTGTGGCCACTCCGCTGCTGCCTCAGCCCAATGGCAGGGCTTTAGTTTGGGCTGCCCCTAGCCAAGTGCCATGGTCACTTTCACTGGACAGAGGCCTTCAGCGCCTTCTGGGATTCCCTAAGTACCTTAGGGAACCTCTGTTCACTGAGAGGAACCTAGAGGGGTTTGGAGGACCACAGGCTCAGAATGCTAAGTATCAATACCCCTTTTCTTACATAATCCATCGAATGGCTACTGACTTGCCCACTCTCCCACAGGGCATCTCAGCAAGGAATCTTTCCCCCCGAGCCCCCACGGACCTCCCTCACCAACTCTGTTCTTCTAAAACACACACATCCATGCACAGAGTAAATAATAAGCATGCCCATGTAAGAAAGAAAAAGGAAATTAAAAAATGGAACTCCTTACTGTGGTACTAACCATCCTAGCGGATGGGGGATTTGTCCTACGGTGCCGGGAGACAGTGGGTAATACGGAGATATATCTGGAGGGTGCGGAGGTCTTGGGATTCCTGAGGGAAGAAGCAGCATTTTAGGTACAAAGGAGAGAAGACAAGAGAACTGTCTGGAGATGGGAACAGGGAAAGGGTGAAGGGAGATCTCTCTCCCACAATCCTAACAAGAGATTCTCTCTGTGATTATGAGCTGTAAGAGTTGTTGGTGAGTTCATCTATTTATCCCTCCAGCCCAGTTTGAATCATCAGTTTATCTCATTCTAGGTGGATCCCTACACTGGGTAAACACAGAAAGACTCAGAAAATGCCATCTTGGGTATTTCTGCCTCACATGATTGGTGTGATTATTTGAATTAAAAAAAAAAAGTCTAAAAGGTTTTGGTACATAGTAGGTGATCAAGCAGTATCAATTCCCCTACACAACTTGTCTCTTTGCTCTCTTTAATTCTAATGACTTGCCTACATGAGATTTACTTTGGTTTCTGACATACTTTCTGAGTTATGGTTTTTGGAAAGGTTACCCTCGCCTTCTTTCAAAAAAGTGAACTCCGCCAGAATGTCTCCACCTCAGCCTAGAAGATGAGCTGGAGGGGAGATTCACCAGATGCCATGGCCTCTGATCCCAGGGAGAATCTGAACTGAGCAGACAAGATGTGGGAGGCATGGTATACTCAGTTCTAGAAACTGGTTCTCCAGAGGACAGTCATCGGTGTGAGTTACCCCACCTGCTGATGGGGCGCTGCTGTGTCCCGGGGGTGAAGGGCCCGCACACGGCACAGAGGCGTGAACCCTGAAGGTCCATGCCACACTCAGGAGCATTTATTCATTCCATAAGAGCACGCCCAGCCATCAGTGCTTAGAAAGGAGAAGAGCTGGAGCGATTCTGACACTGAGGAGCTGATATGGGACGCCAAAGGAACAATACCACAGAATTCAGGCAGCAGTGAAGCGAATGAGCTGCCTATTCGTGGATGAAAACGATTTCATTTTTTTTTAATTCATTCAGGAAGCTTTTAATCTGTAAATTAATTCTCCCTGGGTGACATTTTCATGCAGACATTGCTTTCTCTCTATTACAAAAACCAAACAGATTTAGCTGGGCTTGGACCCTACACCACGCCACTAGCACACTTGAAAGAATGTTCGCAGAGGAAAAGTAAACAGTCCGCAGACGTTAATCATATGTTTTACGATAACCATTTAAAAGCTATTCCCTGTACTACCATTATTTAAATAGGACGCTGATGCTGCCATTCACTCGTGGAGCCGGGGGCCGGCTGGCGGCCTCCTCTAGCCATCTAAGCGCCAGGCTCGGTCCTCCACGAGCACAAAGGGGGCTCAGAGGCTGGTAAAACCCAGCTCATGTGTGGCTTCTTTCAGGGGCAGCGAAAGCTGCCTGAGCAGGCAGTCTACCTCAGCCCAACACCAAACAACTCCCTCTGACAAAGTGATATGGAAGCGCCATTTAAAATCCATCCTTCTAAATGAACTAACTGGGAAGAGAAACCCCCGCCAGTCCACTGCCCAGCCAGGAAGATGCACCCGGCCTTAGCTGTTCTCCCAAGACTTCCCCACCGTGAGCTGTGGCTGTCTGCTTGTTTGAAACAGTGTTGTAGGTTCTCACTTTTCCCCTTTGGGGAAAACGCAGTCAGTGAGCACATGGGATGGAAAGAAGGGGACGAAGCTGACGGACATGGCAACTTCTGTCTGAGATCCTATTGGTTGTTGTATGAGATGTAAAGAGGAAACCCTGGGGGTTCGGTTTTCACATCTGTAAAATGGGCTTGATAAGACCCAGGATATTGTAGAGGAGGAAGAACCCAAATAAATCAGCACGGATAATGCGGATCCCACGGGATGTGGTCTCTTAAGGCTGCACCAACAAATCATTATTAAGTGACTGGAGTCCCTTATCCACCAAGGGAACCAGGGCTTCTCGGAGGCTCTTATGCTTGCAAGGAGCTGAGAAGGAGGCTATGCGATGCTTCCAAAGCTATTACCGCTTCCGAGTCTGTTGGAGGCTCTTAGAATTGTAAGCTACTCGCGAAAACACACCGAACGATTCATAGCCAGGTTCCCATGCCAGCCCCCACTGCCAGGGGTACCTGGAGCTCTAGGGAGATCTTCAGCACGACAAATGGACTTGCCCAGGAGACCGAAAACCAGTCCCTCCCCAGAGACCTTTTTCAGCACCGAGGAGAGGACCCGCGGCCCCTCCACCCCTGCCCCCAGCAGCCCCAAACTCCCCCACCTCTTCCCACAGGTCCTCTGGTGGCACCGGGACACACGGCCTACCTGTTTTGGGGTCTACGTCAGCTGGTAAGTGTGGAGGTGGGTTTCCTGGGGTGAAGTGCTCATTGCTGTACGTGATAAGAGGCGTGAGAGGGTGGACATGGTGAGGGTGCTGCACAACCGGCACTTTGTTCGACTGTGGGGGGAAGAGAACAGAGAGAGACACCATCAAGCGGGGTCCCCTGCAGCACAGGCCCATGGGTTTCCAGCCACACCCGCCCGCCTGGTTTCCTAAGATGCACTCAATTCCGCCCGCAGCCCTGGCCCCAACCCATGTATTAAAACTCACAGATAGTCGTGAGGCAGCTCCCTGGGTAGGTATGCTTCGGTGTTTACCTCCCCACTGAGCCTGGCTTTTAAAATACCTTCTCCACCACCACCCCATCATGGAGCCCAGGAGTTTGCACTTTTCCCATCAGCAAGTAAATCGGAAGTAGGGACTTGAATCTCCCAGGCCTACTGTGTTCCTGCCTGTGGGGGGGATCTCCTACCCCAGGGCCCCACCAGGGGGACCTTTTGGAGGCAGGCAGGCTTCACGGGAGGCCGGCTTGGAAAACCTTCAGTTACAAGAAACCCGGCCGGGCCCAAATCCCACCCACCCAGCCTCTTTATCAATCAATCCCCCCACACCCTGTTCCTGACCCCTCCCTGCCCCTTAGAACCAGGGGGCATGCTACAGTCCTTTACAGAGAGCACTGGATGAAAAGCCCCACTCCTGATCCGGTTGGGGGTGTGAACTTGACCAGAAAGCTCTAAATTGCCAAGCAAGCACCTGCATATTTTATGCAGATTACAGCAGCCCTGATTCATTAGGAATTTCATTAGGAAGTCATGGGGGAACTCTAATAAATTAACTGGATGATGATGAATTGGGCTAATAAAAGGTATACATTTTAGAAATGGGCAGTTCCAGAAAACAAAGTACAGGCGTTTTTTATGTTTGGGAAGGGTGGATAGGAGGAGAAAAGGAGGGGAAAAAAGAAAAGCATTTTTAAGATTCTTCTAGTTGCCATGACCAGACACTTTCCCAAATTATTCTCCTCTCCTTACCCTGCCCCACCACTCACCCACCCCATCCCCCCTCCACTACACTATGCTCTAACTTAGCCCAGCAAGATCACAAAGAAAAAAAATTAAGCTGAAACAAGCGAACTACTGGGCCATTTACTGAGAGTAATCCAATTGCAAAAAACCCTATTCCCAATAGAGGATTTTCACTAAAATCCTACAACAGGGACATTTAACCAGATTAGGTACCAGGGAAGATAAAGAGGCTAGTATTAGATGATGAATGGATTAGAGTCAAGTTTCATTTTAGAACGTGTCTTCATTTCCTTTTATTACTTTTAGGAAGGCACAACTTGCATTAACATCAAGGAAAAGGAACTGCATTAAAAGAAAAGGAGTGAGGGTCTAGTGCTGCCCACTAGCGCCTCTGGAGTTCAGACACCACGAGGCACTTCATTCTCCATGCATTTTTCTTCTTATCCTTTTTTTTTTTTTAATAGGTGAGGAAGGGGTATAACATGGAAAGAGTATTTTACCACAGTTAGTTGTGGGGAAGGCATCTTTAAAAGGTGCTTCTAACTCTTTCATGGGTATGTTTGAAAAGAAAACTATGGCCTTCTTGATGCTCCAGGAAAAAATTACACAAAAATGCCAATGCTTCCCACCGCCGCATTAAAGATGCCTGAACAACTGGATGCTTTCTGGAGAATGAGGATAGCTAGCTGCTCATAGGAGCCTTGCATGGCGAGTTATCCTTTTACAATCAAAGCCCTGAAATTAAAAGCACCGAAGCAGAGAGAGATTTGGGACAGAGGAGTATGTCCTTACTCAGCAGCCACGAAGGTCTGGACAGGCCAAAGCCAGCAGAGAGACGGGCTGGTCAAACGCTAGTGCCAGAGTCTTGTGAACACACACTGAGGGTTCTTTTAGGGGATCATTTCTGTTTAGGCAGCTTGACAAGTAACCAACAAATAAGTTCCCACTGTGCGTTGGTGTGAAGGAAAAGAGAAAGAGAGAGGGAAAGAGGGAAAGAGACATAGTCAGGTCAAATGGAGACCACACGGAGGAAAGAAAGTGGATTGCTGCCGCCTTCCAGAAGTTTTCTATTTGGTTGGAAAGATACCCGGCCGCTGAAATGAATGAAAGAAAGCAGACCAGTCTCGGACAGTTGAAAGTTAAGTGTCTAAAAACTGTGGGACTCGTGGGAAGAACCACAGAATGCCCAGGGGAGGGAAGACTGTCACTTAGAGATGGAAGGCCTTTCAGGGAATGGGACAGCCATACACAATGGAAGGAAGCAAGTGTGCACATCCATGATGGGAGTGAAGGGCTACGAGTGGGCCATGAAGCCTGCAGCTCAACCCTGGCTGAGTCAAGCATCTCTCAGGGTGCTTATCACAAATGCAGATCCCATATCCTAGGAAACCTCTCAGTAGGGAGCTGATTGAGTAGGTCTGGGCTCAGGACCTGGGCATCTTGGGTGTGCCACCTGCGTGCCCTAGGTGGCTCTTCTGTTCCACTATGACCCTTTGACCAGAGAGCCACACAGGCTAAGGTTCTAAGACACCTGAGCCCTAATCATCAATTACGTCCTAGCCCTTAAGAGAATCCATGGAAAGGGCTTGGCACAAACCCCATCACCGGGTAAGCACAAGAATGCAGCTTTATTATTAGTGTTAGTGCTGTGAGGGAGGCGAGGCCTGATGGCATGGTTTTGTCTGCAGCACAGGAGCACAAATTCCACAGCTGTCTTCCAAGGAAGACTAACAGGAAGTGAGGGGGGAAGCTTCTTTCTTTACTCGTCCGGCAGAGGATGAAGACAGTATTTGGGAAACAGTGGAGTTTACTGGGTGTATGGAGAACTTAAAAATGAATTCTCCTGTTCTCTTAGATACATGTATAAAGGCGATTCCAACAGAGGTTGGGCACGGGTCCTGGCTGCCATCGTGCTGGCGTTGTTTTGCACACCTGAGCCTAGCCAACAGGTTTCTTTCCAGTTCACAGATTCATAGCATGGGGGTTGGGGGAAGGGGATTTGAAGTTTTAACTGCTGCCTGGCTTTCGGAGGGAAAAGGAGCATGGCTCTCTTTTCTGATCATGATTGCATGCTAGGCAGGTCCCCAAGAAACAATACTACCACACATCTCTCCAGGTCAACTGGTTCCCAAGCAAAGCAGGGGGGACGCAGCTGCACATGCAGGAACCAGGGTCTAATTGTTGCTTCCATCCAACCTGCCCGTACCGGACTGCTTTTCCAGTGGGAGGATGTTCTTTTCGAAAATGCCCATGTCTCTCTCTCCAGACTCAGAACCCCATATCCCTTCTTCCTATGTCACATCATGCCCATTGCTGGGGTCAGGCGTGCACCTCTCTGGTCCTACTCTAGCTAAGCTCCTTAAGGGCAAGGGCTGCATCTTCTAGAACTCCGTGTCCCCTGTCATGCCCAGCCTGGGAGTGGTAAGCACCATCTCAAACTGCATAAGAACCATCTCAAACGGCATAAGAACCATCAAATTGCAACTGCAAGCATCCCAAGAAGAGAAGGATAGCGTTGGCCTCACATATTCGTTTCAGTAAATGGCAGCGCTCTTTAAAGGGAGTTTATGCAGAACCACCGAACATAGCTGGGTGAGCCTTCAGAAGCCGTCCAGGCTAATTGTTACCACAGTGCCTTGAACATGGTTTGAGAGCCCACTGCGTGTACACAGTGACCAAAAGTGAATCCGTAATTCAAGAAAGACTGGGTTTCAATTCTACTTCCGCAGTCTAGCCGTGTGACCTCTCTCAGGTCTTCGCTTATGTTCTCTGTGAACTCCAGGTGAGAAGTGTGTCTACCTCACAGGGTTGTTGTGAAAATTAGGACAGCATGGCTGTAAAGTGCTTCGCATAGTGGCTGGCCCATAGCTCCACATGCAACGCAAAGGAAGCTTTGGGAAAAGCGTCCAGTGAATACTAATGATGAGTGCACAGTGAAGATGGGGTTGGCTACCCCTCCAGTCTCATCTCATTAAATCCCAGGGGGAGACGTGGCCGCAGACTTCATTCCTTACTGCAAAGGTAAGGATGCCCGTTACGGGGCAAGGGTTTATGGGTGTTTCGTGGCCAATCTTCCTCAGGCATGACTTTCTTCAAAATGTGATGTCCAACTAGTAAATATATTTCATCATCTCTTTTGAAAAAAGTCACTTTATTATGTTAATAAGTAAGACTGCCACAGAAGAGTTGAATGTTAAATAGAAATAGTCCAAGATGACCAAGGTCCTTCCAGAGTCTGGGTGAGGGCCTTGAAGTAGGAGCTGATACAGATGAAACACAAAACCACTCAACTAGGAAACGCCCCGTAGACTTTACCCCCTTCTCTTCCACCAGCTCTCACGTCTTTAAACAGGTCTCTAAGGATTGGGTTCAACTCTGTGCCAACCTAAGAAAATTCAGATGTGAGAAGCTCCTCTCTTGGGGGAGGGACACAGACAACCTTCCAGAAATGCATCTGGCAAGTCTCAATTAAAGCAACAGTCTATACCGCGAATGTCGGGTATAGACCAACAGTCTGAAATATACATCTCTTCCCCCTTTTATCTTTTTACAGATGGAGCCCAGTGTTCAAGGCAAACAAGTAAAACATAAAACCAAGTACCTCTGGGGCAACTGCTTTATCTCAATATTAAATAGGGCTTAAAACTATATGGGGAAACAAAATCATTACCTCCAGGGACAACTAATGTTCAAGGTCGTGGTGACAGTGGTCCTGGGACACTGCATGGAGAGCCTAAGTTACCGGTATTTAACTCTTTGAGAATATGATGAACAGTAGGAATCTCTGAGCCATGAAAAAAGCAAGGCTTCCTGAAATGTTCCCCCTCAGTTGCCCACACACACCCCACCGTCAGCCCATGCAACTCGCCCACGGAATCACCTAGAACCACTGTCTCGATGATCGAAGGGGAGGCCAGGGCCCTGGTCAGCACCAGCACAGCTCACCACTGCCCCCATTCAGTGGAGCCCGGGCTCTGTACCCGCCTGTGTGCTGGGTGTGACACACACAATCTACCAAGTCCTCACAGCAAACCTATGAAGCAGTGCCATCTGTTACTAGCTCCACAGAGCGGACGAGAAAATCTGTCCCGGGCCTTGAGTAGGTGGTGTTTCCAGGGGCTGTGCCCTCACCTGCCTGACTCCACCACCCCTACTGTGACCTTAGAGACTGGCACTGATTGGGGTTCACTGTCATGCTAATGGAGTGAGCTGCCCCCATGAGCTCAGCCTGGGCCTCTGTTCCCAACTGAATGCAGATGCTCTTGGACTCACAGCGGGAACTGCCCTCAGTCCCTCACCTACCAGTCTCTGGAACCTAGGCCAGTTTCAGCAAACAATGTCCCCTATACCTCCACCCCAAAATCCCAAATGAGGAGTGGCTCCAGGCTCCCTGCCTTAGCCAGGACACCCTTGCCATAGGACTCCAAGGGTTTCTACAGCATGTGGCTGATGACGGGAGATAGGGGTGCATAATGAGACGGTTCTGCTTCTCCAATACAGACATAAGTAATATAGAAACACATATGCGGTCAGTGCCGGCTGAGCAGCAACTAAAAGGGAGACAGCTAAAAAACCGAATCCATTAAATGACGTGCACAATATCTATTTAAAAGGAACCCAAATCCTTGCCTGACTTTAAATCATTAAGCCTTTCTGCTTTCTACCTGGAGAAATAGCTGTTTCGCAAAGCAAAGCCTTCCCACTTCTGTTCATTAAGCTCCATGGGTTTTGAGCACTGAATAGTTAAATTATAAAGAAAGGGTCCTTTAACAGCCTTCAAAGTGCACAAAGCCTGTCCACCCAAAGTATTCATCCAGCTACAGTGGGGGGAGAGGGGCGGGACGCCCCTGTGGCTGACCTTTGACCTCTCGGGAACCCTTAAGCATCGTGCTCTACAGCTTGGCCATGCCACCCTCATCGCCAAGCGCCCACACGCCTGCCCGAAGGCTGCCCAGGACTCGGAACCAGGCAAGTAAAAGATTGATTCAGGCGCTTCTAGATCCCCCTGCTAGCCCTCCTCTAACCCCAACCCCTCAACCTTCTGTAACTGTGGGGAACCCAAGGGGAATGAAAGCTTGCCATTCACCTCACAACCTATTAATCAACAGACGTTGAAAACAAATAGAGCCATTGCTAGCCCTGGCCTCTCCTCCGGCCCTCCTCTTCAATGCTCCCCTATTGCTCTCCCTTTCTGCAGAAGAAAAATGGGGCCAGAAAGTGCCTTGACGAGCTCAGCACAATAAAACAAAAGCAGCACAGAGGAGCATTTGTCAGCCTTCTCCCCTCCCAGGGGTGGCTACGGAAGGTCTTCAGTGGTCTTAGGTTACCAGCCCTCCCAGGGTCTGAAACTGGCATCAGGAAGGGACACCATTCACTCTAGGTTTACATAAAAAAATGGGTTTGCAGCTCTTCTCTGATGCTGTTTTCCCCACATGCGCTTACTATGGCTGCACCAAGGCCAATGGCGGCCAGCAAAACATGAACAGATGTTGTACGTCACGGGAGCACGGAGTGCTGGTGAAGAGGAGGGGCTGGGGGTGAACTCGGCGCTGTTTCTTACTCACCAACAACCCCTTGGTGACTCAAGCAGTCCTCTTTTTTTCAAACTATGTGCCAGACAGTGTCGGAATGGTCACAAAGGTAAGCCTCCTACCCATTGCCTCATTGCCCCAACAATTAGCAACCTCTGCAGCTGCTCAAACCACTTCACGGAGACACACAGCGAGCAAGCTAGATCCAAGCCTGCACACGCAGTCCTACCCCAACTTACAGGTGAACATCTTGCTGTTGTAGAGTGTAAACCTCCTGCATACGCAGAGGAAAGGGTGGCAGGCGGACTTCCACTCTGGGCCAAATGGGCTTCTTCAAGCATTTTACCCTCTCCCCTCATGGCTATCAGAAGCCCAACCAGTGAGGACCCATCTAGGGCAATGCCCAGGATCCAATCATGGTTTTGAGCACTACTCCTTTCTAAAGTCTTGCCCCTAGCTAACGGCACATTGTTCCCTGGACAAGACTTCTATTGATAACTGCAGCACTGCCTGTTGAAAATAATAAATAAAAAAGAGAAGGCTTCACTGGTTCGAGTTTTGCTTGGAGAAAGGAGATGGCTGAGAGAAAGTCTGCCCGTGAGATGCAGAAAACAAGTGCCTACCCTGCACCTTCAGCACACAGCTGACATGCTCTCGTTGGGTTACTGTGGTGTCATGGAGCCACAAGGCTGCAAAGTCACATCATCTGCAACCCGCGGGAGCCTGACATTTGGGGTGCTGCTTACCAATGGCTGACTCACCCCACCCTAATATCAAATGCATTTAGACAGCAAGAAGAAGAGAGGAGAGTCTCCCTGCCATCTATGAAATTCTGCCGACTCACAGTTTCTCATGTACTCACACAGGCATTAAAATTCTTCTTGCGAGGAAATGATTCAACAGGGCAGGCAGGGAGAGAATAAATGTGCAGTCAATTTTCATCCAAATTCTCACACACACATGCATATACATAGAACTAACTCAAACCATCCTAAGCCTGTGGCCTTTTTTTTCCCCCTCCTGCCCCTTCTATATAATACAACAAACCCAGATGGTAACACACCAAACAAGATTGTCGAGAATTACGGGTCTAAGGGGCCAAATTCGGCTCTTCTTAATGACCTTTTCTTAATCCCCAAAAAGGAGGAAGGGAGGGGTGGGTGTGGGGCTGGAGGTGTCCGGGTGGGGGGTGGGCACCCGGAGGGGAACATTTAAACCTGGAAAATGAAGATGTGCTCCAGCTGCTCGGCTTCAGCCGCAGCCAAGGCCCAGCCCAGCAGAGCTGTGCTTTCACAGGCTCTTGAACAATTACTTCCAGTTAAGTTCATTAAACATAATTTATTTCCACTCATTCTCATTTATTTTCCAATAAAAAGAAAGCATCCTATTGTGCTCGCCCCGCTCCCTCCAACTACCCTTTAAAGCACTTGCAAGCTGAAGTCGTGGCCGGCCCGGGCCAGGCTCGCTCCTAACCAGAGAGTTCCCAGGGTTTCCTGCCCGCCTGCCTCCCTCCAAGAGCAAAGCCACAGCATCCTGGAGGTCAGTGCAGGGGTGTGGCAGTGCCACCGGGTTCTTTCATTGTCCTCATCTTCCACCAGGTCTCAGAGATGAAGAACCAGCCACTTACTTCACTCCTAAGAAATGTCCCAGGAACCTGCGATCTCCACCTTCCCGTAACATATTTCTCTACTACTTGGAAATGAAATGATTGGCGTTAACATAATCAATCTTGTTACGTGTCCGAATGTGCAGAAAATGTTTGGGAATTGGGTAAGAGGGTACGGCTGTTTCTTAGGAGAGCAGATTTTCAAAACAGTGCCAGGAATACAACTAACCTATTCCAAATGAAGAAATCCAAAAGCTCAAATTGAAAACAACTTTTAAAAAATAACGATTTCCA
This sequence comes from Hipposideros armiger, assembly GCF_001890085.2. Taxonomy (NCBI): domain Eukaryota; kingdom Metazoa; phylum Chordata; class Mammalia; order Chiroptera; family Hipposideridae; genus Hipposideros; species Hipposideros armiger. The sequence goes on along the minus strand of NW_017731455.1, from coordinate 3,012,786 downwards.
GGCCAGCCCCCCCCCCACCCCAAACACAACAACCCCAAATCTACAGAATCCTAAATATAATGGAAAGGAAATCACCAATTTTGATTTAGAGTTAGTTATACGTATATAATGGTTATTAAATCCTGGGGATTTCAAGAAAGAAATGGTGAACAAAATCGAATCCCACCTTTCTAATTTATTTACAAGGAAAAGCTGTATAAAAATGCCTTTACTTTTTCTTATACACCCTGTGCATAACTTTTGATTCTAAACCGTATTTGAAATGAAATGCCGGCTACATGGAGTCTGACACAAGCTCAAGATACAGCTGTTGCTTGAGAAAGCAGGTAAATTTCTCCCTAGAAAAAAGAGCAGGTGAACTGAAAGAAGGAATGACAGTCTTCACGTGGCCCAACAGCTACATATGCCCAAACTCTGGATTCCACAGGAACTCAGCAAAGACAGGCTGAAAGGAGAAAATACGAAGGCGGAAGTGCATGGTTCTGCTCTTATTTTGCCAAACACGGACATGCGTTCATGGACATCTACAGCTTCCATAAATGACATACGTGGAAAGGACACAGTTGCAGGGAGGGCAGGGAGGGCACTACGGCTGCTCCCTCGGCTCCCAGGCTGACTTGGAAGCTTAAGGAACAAGGGAATGACCTAGGCAAAGTTTGATTTTTTTTTTTTTAGAAATCTTCAAATGTGTGCAGAAGTATGTAATCTGGAGGGCATGTCAGGATTTCATCACATTCCAAAATATTGCAGAAGGAAAGAATTCCATTACATAGCTCAGCCGGGGGCCCCCCACCAGCCCCAAACCACAAAGGGGAGGTTTTCCTAAGAATATAAGGTTGCTGGCTCTGTTGCTTCCAGAAAATGCCGATGCAGCTGCCTGTTTTGACAATACAGAGATCATGATATCTGTATGGTTGGGAGTCGGGAATTGACCCTCTCAAAGCAACTGCCTTCCTATAAGGCAGTAAGTATGGAGATTTAACCGTCACCAAAGCAGCACCCAAGTAATTGGAGTAAACGAGGCTCTTTCAGGAACCTTTCAGGAATCTTGAAAACAGGAGACTGTGCAAGATGGGAAATGTGCAGCAACACAAGTCATACATTTGCAAGGCTCTTCTCTTCCCCACAACTCTTCCCAGTTTACATGGTCATGCACTGAAATGGGAAGGTGCACAAAGCCAGAAAGGAAAACCGAGACATACTATCTACCGCTTTGTGTTTTAACAGGACATATAGGGTTTGCCATGATTTTGAAAACATGAGGACACGATTATCGTCTGTAGTATATTGCACGTCTTCTTCCCTAAAATAGCGGTTCTAAGAGCTGACCACTGCACGCGTTTCTGTGTTTGGCCGTTCGACAACAAAAAAAATAATCAAGCCATAACAAAGATAATTAAGGAATCACCTCGAAAGTCAAGAGAATACCCTTACAGCTTGTGGCAAAGGGTTGAACCCAACAGTTCAACACAGTGCAATGTATCCTAAACTCAAAATTGGTATTGAAAAGGGCCTTCTTCCTAACCATTAACAGCACAGTGGGCTGTCATCAGCCTATTGCTCAGGTTTCCAAAACACATTTTATATTAAGTTTAGAAAATACAAACACCACAAGCAAGGCTGTAGCCCTAAAAAGGCCGGCATCTAAATTTGGAGATCGAAAATAAATACAACTAAAGACACAGCAACAGAAAGTTAGCATTAAATATGAAACCAAAATACACAATTTACACAAGCGCTGCTACTGTAAAAGCCTTATTGCTCAAAAAATGTTTCGAGCTTCGAAAAAGTACTCTCCTCTCTGAGGCAAAGTCATTTTTCCTTCTCTTTCTTCCAATGGAGCCCACCCTGATGGGTGAAAGAAAAAACATTTATTTGTTACAAGAAACCCCAAACCCCACCATCCCTTTCCAGATTCCAGCTTATGCACCAAGCCGGCTCTGAGAGCCTATATAACTGGGAAGGCTTGTGATGAAAGTCAGGCTTTCTCTCCACCCCATCTTTTTTTAACCCTTTCTCCTCCCGCCCCCAAAGAACAGCTATGAAAAGTACATCGCACAAGGGCACAGCTTGAGTTGACCATTTATTCTCATTTTGTTTTTTCTTTTGCACCATCTGAATTAAAAAAAAAAAAAGCCAGAGGTTTAATGGTCAAGACCATAGCAAGGACACGGACATGAACAAACGAATGCGCGCGCGCGCGCGCACACACACACACACACACACACACACACACACCACTACTCACCCAGCAATTCAAATTGAGGTGCCAACCGCCCAACTGCTGGAAAAGAGAGAACCCGGAGGCCACTGTGCTTCCCTTCCCACTCAAATCTTCCATTCCCACTAAAATTGCATCCCTAGGGTACATAATAGCTTTGGTTTTCTTTCTCTCCACCTCAAAAAAAACTTTCTCTGTACCTTCAAGATGGGACTGGGCCAGGTTTCTTTTTCTCCTCCCTTACTGCTTTTCTCACTTTTCTTCTTCCTCCTAGCTTCCCCTCCCTTTATTCCTTTCTCTTAAAGAGCCGAAAAAAAGCATCTTGAAAGATGGAGATGGCTCCAAATTTCTGCCCTGGAATACTCCAAATGCTTAGCGTTCTCACTCACCTTGCCTCTAATTATTTTGTTAATCCTTCCCCTTCCACATACATCCCTCCAAAACCAAAACAAAAAAATCAAAATGTAACGAAAAGAAACCTAACAATCTAGTTCAACTGGTTGCAAATTAAATCTTTTTTTTTAATGTTTTTAATTGAAAAACTCCTTCTAGATTCTAATCTTGACTATTACAAAATCCGGGAAGAAAGGGGGAAGGCCCATTTTCCCCCAGCCAGCTCAGGGCACCTAAGCAAAGTCCCCTCCCCTCACCCGTTACCTTGGGCAGCAGGGACAGAGCTACCGCTAAAAGTAGCTAAGAAATTACGGTCGGCCATGAGGGAAAATGATCAACGGAGTGCAGTAGGCAGGCACTTTATCTGCAAGATTGTCAAATCCCTCAAAACAAATTTCTTAGGGAGAGGGCTGCGATGAGAGAGGGGGAGGGAGGAAAAAAGTATATTTTCTTGTCACAGTGACACCGGAGTGACACTTGGTAGGGCCTTGTCTGCCATACACACACACACACCCTCTTTTCATTCCAGAGTAAGAGACGACTATGCCTGAAAGAGGCTCAACTGACCTCGCTGGAAGCAGAGAGACGTAAGCTTCCTATGTTTGCTGGCATTCCAGCAGTCAGGACGCTAACTCGCTGTTTGTTGAGTTTTGTGAGCTTTCCCCAGAATGAGAGAGAGAGAGAGAGAGAGAGAGAGAGAGAGAGAGAGCGAGAGCGAGAGCGCGCTCAAAGGTGTGCAAAGCCTACTCCCTGAACCCCACCAATCTGACTTACTTTTCCTGGGTCTCTCATAGGATCCAGGGCCGGGGACAGACACGTGGGTTTAACTTAATTGGAGTTGAGAGACTCAGGCAGACATCACAGCCTGAAAACGGCTAATTTTACAGGAAGAGGGGCGTGTGGGAAGGTGGCTGCTCCAGGAGGGGTGAAAGACAGAAGGAACTTGAAGAGGACAAAACTCTGC
>NW_017731455.1:2994208-3004208 GCF_001890085.2 Hipposideros armiger | reverse complement strand
ATATAAGCATACTTTCAAAGCTCTCTTCAAAAACCACAGATTTTTGTACCATTTCCCCCCACATCGTTCCATAAAACCCACAGCAGTCCCGACACAGATTTCCGCCTTTATTTCAGAAAGGCGTGTGCATGCGTTTCCTCTGGCATATATGTTTATTTATACCAAACGGACATAGGAGCAAACACACATACATGTGTAACCAACTGTAGGTTTTTTTCAAGCACAGACTAGCTTCCACATAACCTGAGACGTCTAAATTAAGGACTGCCTTGCGTTATCAATCCGCAGCGTCCCCATTCCTGAGGCCAGCGCCTGTCTTTTCAGGGTCATGGATAGACCCCGTAATCTGCATCTTTGTGCATTCTGTACCGGAGTTGTTAATAGGCAGCTTTCTCTGCTTCTCTCTCGGCTTCCCCAGCACGACCGCATCAGCACTAGTATCAAATTAACTCTCCGACTTTGAAACTTATTGATCTGCTATTAAGACACCAGTGAACTTGATGAAATGAGTGCTGTAGGTGCAGTCATGACTTCAAAGTCTAGCACAGCCACATAAAGCAAGCGCCTTTGATCCTAACTCCGATCTACTGAGGGTTTAAAGCCCAGCTCTCCCTAAGCTGCCCTTCACTCTCGTCATGTCTGATGTCTTACCAACTAGTGACTTGATAATGTTAATAATGCAAATTTTACAAATGATTTTTACAATGGCAAAATTAATTATATGAATTGATGCGTCTTTCAGTAGGGGTTTCTGCACTCCTCTCCCTATAACGTAACAACCGGAGCAATTGTGATGGCTAAGGAGGGATACAGGGCCCAGGTAATTCTGGACATTTTTACTGTCTTCTTTTACCTTTCCATGTTGTACTTAAAGCTAAAATAATTAACTAGAAATTCTGCTAGTAATCTTAGGAACTTGTATTTTATAATTCTCATTTCCTGGTAAGCCTCTGTTGTGGAACAGAAGTCACCTTCTTTTTACATGATGTTTCTATGTTTACATCACGAGTTAGTACAAAATCCTGATTGTTGTGTAGGATTTCTTCTCAATAGTGATTGCAAACCCGCAGGTAAAGGTGTATGTAGGGTCTCAGACCCTTCATTACTTTTTTTTTTTTACCAATTAAGAATTATCAAAAATGGTATACAGTCAAGAATCAGAACGTACTACGCAGATTCTGTGGCATGGAAATTTTAAATACGCATATTCCTTCCCTCTCAATCTGGCTAAACAAAACTTTTAATCTGGCAATTTTTTTGAATCACTGAAGAATATGTCTTTAAGCATAATTTTACAAATTCCTTCAGTAAATATTTTGAATCCCTGATATGAAAAGACTTCAAATTCAAATTCTTGCGAAAAAGAAAGATAAACCATAGTAATTCTCAGTCTTGCTGAGAAGTATGGATTTAAATAATGCGAAAGGTTATTACAGTCCAGGTTAAAAAATAATCTTATATGTAACCAGTACAGCTAAACTGAAGCAGCACTGCATCTTGATACTCCAGCCAAGAATCAATATCTGAGAACAAATCCTTTGCCAAGAGGTTATTCTTTGTATGTTGATTTTGGACAGTAGAATGCGAGTAGTTGAGAGCAAAATGCGCTCTGCTAATCGAAGCTTTGTATCCCTTTTGATTTATAGTATGTTATGCAATGTCCGTGCTATTGCTGTTCTGAATCCATTTATTATAGGAAGAAACTAAGGAGTCACAATGGATATATTTTCCTTTCTCAACATGACAATGTGTTTTCCCCATTCCAAATGTCAGGGCTGGATCCCCTAAAATGACAAAATGTAACGGAAGTTTAAAAGGACCATAACTTTAACACTTGCCTTCATTCTTGTGTGTGTGTGTGTGTGTGTGTGTGTGTTCCAATTAGTTTGTTTTCCAATTTGGCTCTAATCATCAAATTTAAGTAGTAGTAACTTTGTATTAGTGTTTTCCCTTCTCTCCCCCCCCCAACAATGTTGATACTCACTTAACCTACTTGCAATTCTAAAGAAGTCAACACTTGATTGTGACAACGTTCAAAAGAATTTCCTCTGCCACTAGCACAGTAAAAAACTTTCACCAATTAGTGCAGGAAAAAAGGAGGGAAAAGCCACAGTGCTGGCGCTCAAAGAGCCAGGCCTTGCGGCAAATCTGTCATGTCGAGAGGATTGATCAACAGGACGGCAATTTCTAATGGCATGTTGTCATGAAAAGTCAGCCACAGGGAGCCACCTGCTTTGCTCCTCACAGACAGACAGCTAGGAAAGGAAGGAGGGGAGCGGGGAGGGGGAGAGGGGAAGTGCTCCTCATTCCTATCTCTGCCAGTTCCCTTTTGCTAACAATTTTGGTAAAGGTATCATGATTTTTCATTCGGTTGAAATATGTCAAGTCTCCAATCATATTACCCTTCCTCTAAGATAACAGTGGTTTCAAGGCAAACTCTTTCTTTTACCTCAATCCCTTTTCCCCCCATTTTGAGAAGGAATTGGGGTACCTTTATTATACCGTACCCTTTGTGTCAATCAATACTCCTTAGACCAGAAGACATCTATTACGGCTTTAAATCAACAAGGGGCATCTTGCCTTAATAAAATCCAAGCATGGAAGATTCTGGAAGACGAAAGAGACGCAGTGACACCAGCAGGTGCTATTTTTCTGAGCCAAGCGTTTAGCCAATTGAACGTATGTGAAAGTACTGTTGGCCTCATACTTCGTGGGGCTTTGTCTAGTTGAGAAATAGTTCTGAAACTAGCTAGGTTTTGTAGGTTTCCGTGGTAGGCTAGAATCTAAATCCATTAGGATCTACTCTGGCTCAAAGTGGTACTGATAGTGTTTTTGCTGCACATCTTCTTGTACTCAATGCAACTCGATATTCCACTACAACCTCCAACTTACCCTTGAAAACAGAACATTTTCTGTCTTTGAATACCCCTCTGGAAGGTATTATTTTTCTTGGTACCCAAGACTCTGATTACCAACCACTCCAAAGAATAGGACATTCCTTCCTCTTCCAAATGCCGTACTCAAAGGCTCCCTCATCGTTTCATATAATGCTGTGTCTGATTATTAGTACTACAAGGTACTCTGATAGTACAGTCCTCCACAATGTCAAGCTACTGAAAGAGACTAGAGGGACTCAACCCCAAAAATCACAACATTTGAAAAATGCTTTCCCGTCGACCTGATCTTAAAGAGTTGATGTGGTTGTTCTCCATAACAGCTGGTAACACAAAGGCCATCTTTACAGTCTCCGTGAGAATGGTCTAAAATATCACTGTGACCCACTTGTCCCTGGTAATTTTCATACTCGAAACACTCACAAATACACTCGCCCCTCAATCTACTTTGAACAAAAGAAAAAAGTCAAATAAAAGTTAAAGAACTTTTAAGTTCATGAAACCAAACCCCACTTGGCATGCAAATCACGTACTGTAACCTTTTTATTGGCGGAGCCTCTGGTCTCATCAGTCGATGAAATTCTCAGCCCGCGGCAACAGCTTAGCCGAGGGACACAGACCAATGAGAAAATATTCATTGTGTTAGCATTTCAAATGGCGAGAAAGCGAGAAGAAGCGCTAACTGATCACTGCCCGTGGAATTAATTGGATATTCCAAGAATAATGTCTCTCACTGAAGATCCTTGGAGGCTGAGAGCTGGTCGAGACCACATTTTGTGCGGTGCCTTCAAAAAGAGACCGCTTGGGGGTACTGGACATATTAGGGTTTTAGCGCATTTCCCTAAAGACCAGAAGATAATCAGATGCACTGAACCAAACTCAACTAATCCAATCCATAATTATACACACAAATCCAATAAACTTTGCCATATTACTGGAAAATTAAACTATTATATTAAACTTTCAATAACTTACCAAAAAAAAACAAAACAAAACAAAAAAACTTTAAGGGGCACCACGGCTAAAATGTTTCTTTTGGGGGTCGGGGACATGTGGCCATGAACTTTTATTACTTTTAGCTTGCAAGTGATAGCCTTCTGTTGTGCTCGAGGTCTGATCTTAGTGCCAACTCGGTTTCTTTATTCAGGGAGGGATTTGCGTTTCGGCTTTATTGCACAGAACCCCAAGCATTTGCAATGACCCTGACCGATATTAGTATATCTTTCCTTAAGACACATCTTAATCTAACCTTTTTAAGACTCTTTTGCTTTCAAACTCAAAACAGCATAAAAAATAAGCATTGTTGGTGGCACCGGGAGCCTGAACTAAGGCCCTGGCGTGGTCCAAAGCAATAGCCCCCTGGATAAACAGCTGCTGGTGAAACTAAATAACCATCGGAGACCAAAAGGTAAGGGGGGGAAAAATGAGATTAGGAACTTTCCCAAATGTTCCATCTCTCCTTATCGACCACTGGCCTAGCGTGAGGTGTCAATTTTGACTCCAAAGAATTCGCAGCGGTCCCATTATGCGGTCTCTGCTCTCATTGTAAATTCTGTCAACGAAGTCAATCTTATTAACTTCCGCACTGGTTCACACATGACATTTTCTTCAATTTTCTTGCTGACATCAAAAACATCAATTAGCAGCCCGAAAATAGGAAGGAACGAATGACAGCGCCTGATAACGTCGACTATTTGAAGCCAAGGGTAAATCTATTCTCCAGTTCTGAATGCGTTCATTACAATTGCATTTTCAAAGAAGACCTCCAAATAGCAAAGAAAATTAAATTTATCATCTAGAAATGCCTAGAAATTGTTTTTTTAATCCTATGTCTATCTCTCAATCCCAGAGCGTAACACAAAGTATCGCAATTGAGTTTTATGATAACATGCCCCAACTTTAATAGAAAGTTTATAAAATATGCAGCCTGGACCGCACTTACTATCAAATAGCAACTACAAGGCTTGGGAAAGAAATTTCCCCAACTGATTGCAGCCTCACCTTGTAGGGTCCATCCATTTTCTGGGGCTGTCACTGTTTTTAAGGCCAATGTGTAGGTGAAAACACACACACACACCCGGTCTCCCCCCCCCTCCCACCCGACAACCAGTTGGTTGAAAAGTTTTAAAAAGGAAAAAAAAGAAAAGGCAACTAAGGTCTATAGTTCAAAACCCAAAATTTTTTAAGGAAAGCCACCGACAAGACACTGTATCTCCCTATTCAATTAATAAAACTGTCTTACTATCTGCATACCCTATCTCGTCCTTTCTAACAGACAAGTTCTCAAATAAAATCTCTCAACTCCCCACTACTGAACACCCCAAGATGACCCTAAGCCTTGTCCCAACAGCCCAAACCAGGGACAAAACAATTAATGACTCATCTGCCTGACACGCCCCACCTGATTATCACCCATTTCACTCTTATTGACTTCCCCCCCTCCAAAAATCAAATAAATAAATAATAAAAAATGTCAAGTGTTCTTCCCTGACCAGAAAATTACAATGCCCACCCGCAAATCCTACAATCCCACCCTCCATCTGCTGGGCTGAGAGCCCCAGCGCATCTGGCAATGGTTGGGAAGACACGGCCCCCCAAACTTGCTTTGTAGAGTCTTAAAAGGCAAGCTTTTATTTATTTTATTATTTATTCATGGGGGGCGCAGGGGTGCGCTGCAAGCTGACGGACACGCCTGCGTTGTGCAGCGTCGCCTCGTGCTGTATGGAGCACGTCTCCCAGGGAGGGAGACAACGCGACTTCGGTGCCTGCCCCAGACACCACGCCTCGGACTGCTAGCGGAACAGAAAGAGCAGCTACACCCTGGTAAACAGATCGCATTCCTGCGGCCCATTGATTTTTTGATCTTTTGACATTTTTTAGTTGCTTCCATTCCCTTCCTTGTCTTTTCTTCAATGTCACAAAAGACAAAAATGTCTAAACAATTGAGGGCAGAGATATCTATTAGCTGTCAGGCTGCTGTTTTCCCGGCATTGACTAAGCGCGCACCGCACAGAATGCCGAGAACTGGTAAGATGACAAATTATATCATTCCCCCCCCCCTTAAATAAGGATAATCATATTCCAATACCTTGGCTTCTCCTAGCCAACCAAAACATGCTGTGAGAGAAGAAGGGGTAGAAATCTCATTGTATCCTTTTCTGCAATTTCTATTATGTGAGCTGTGTTTGTTGAGAGGGGGGAAAAAAAGAAAAGAAAATTCCTTCAAGGAACGTAATAACACATTTCAGGTTGCAGCATCTGAGAAGCAAAGCATATCTTCCTGATTATTTCCCCCTAAGAACTGCTTCAAGAGTGCAAGTACCACATTAATAAAAGAAACAATTTGTTATACTTAGGGATGAAAGACTGCAAAAGAATGAACTGATGTCCCTAAGTTGTTTGTTTCCCCCTAAAGACAAGCAAAGCCCTTCTTTCAAAGCAGTTAAATTGTAGATTTGAAGTACAGCCAACCTCAACTTTCTAAAACCTAAAATCTGAAACCTATCATTCCTATAAATAATACCCTGACAGGAATGCTTTAAAAATTATTTCAAATGGGTTCTCTCTGCTTGTGATTTGACTGCAACGAACATGTTGTACATCTATGATTTCAAAGTTAAAATTCAAAACACACTCATACTGCGCTCTCCTTCAAAACCAATAATCAACGATTTATGGACAAGAAGGCTAAAATGGATCAACTTTACACTTACATTTGAGAAGATTAATGATTTTCTTTCAAGGAAGCAGTGCGTTAGAAGCATTAGTTTCCAACATCTAGTTTTGTATGTAATGAAAATATTAAAATGTCTGGGTTAAAATCTGTTACCTAGAAACCCACTTTATAGGGAAATTATTTTTAACCCTTTTTAAAATAGGCCCACATTTATGGGACACACTTAGAAAACAAGGACTGTTTCAATTTAGAGTAGCTACCCCCATAATCTTATAAACTGTTTCAGAAACAAGCATAGGAACCTCCAGAGTTAATTTGTACTTTTGTTTTATTTATATAGATCCCTACTTGACATTTAACATCCAATGTTTATTTTCTATTTTCAACGATACTTTTGACAGAGACTAAATATTTTAAGACATGGGCGCATGTTTGTACTCTTACAATACAAGGAAAAATATTGAGTATAATATTTATATTGCAAGTCATAAAATATAACAAATTCAAATTCAGGAGGAACAAAGCCCTATTACGCTTTTAAGAATTGCAGGAACTATCCCAATAATACTTCGAATATCCCCTCTATGATTTTCAAATATATTCAAGCCAGCAAATATAAGAACAAATTTATAAACTCCAAAAAGGAAAAGGGGAAAAGGGAAAGAAGATGACAGACTAAAAGTCTCATCAAATTATCAGGATAACGTGTTTGCAAACACGACCAATCCAATTTTTCTGCTGTTATGATCAATACATCAATGTTTTCTTAGTAAAGCACATCATAGTCAAATAGGTTTATTCAAACATTTTAGTAAAACAGGACCGACCAAACTTCCTTAAATCATTCCGTAATTACCGATGACAGGTATCGGTAAAAAGGTGTCTGTTTCTATATAGATAGTAGATTGTAGGTAGATAGATAGATAGATCTCTATATAATGATTTAGGGATAAGATTTTTACATATTATACATAGTATTTTATCAATTTTAATAAAATTTTATATATATACAATATTGTTTGGGTTTTAGGTTTATGAAATAAACTATGATGTTCCCGCAAACCATTTAAGGGGAGAAGGCAGGGGGGACTCACAAGAAACCAGCAGAGACACACACAGACATCGTCACAAAACTGACCACAGGTTGCGGATGGGATGGTCGGTAGTTGTGGTTTTTAAAACCACGCGCTGTCCTTGAAACAGAGGCCGCACACAGCTCCATTAGATAGAGATCCAGTGCTCTTGATCTATTATTTACAAAGAAAAACCCTTCACTGCTTAAGTGCCCCCTTCTACACAGCCTTCCATTTCAACAGCATCAAACAACTTAGTGGGGAAAAAACACAAGACACAACAACTTGTGTCCATCACAATGTTCCATGCAAGTCAAAATTCCACTTGGATGGGAAAAAATTCAGAATAACCTGAACAGAGGATGTCGGCTCAGTGACAAACAACAAATGAGAGGTTTGTTCCAAAACACGAATTGTCATTTTTTAACAAGCAACACCAGGTTTTATAATCATTCTCTAAGAGGAATTTCTATTGGGGGGGGAAAAAAAAAGGGGGGGAAATTTTCAGGAAAGCCGTTTTTTACCTCAAGGATGTGCAAAGAATGTTTTCAAAACGTGTATTTGGTATGAAATTCTTTAATTATCAAGTCTGCTCTTTGAGTCAAACTGCATTCGATCTAATTAGTAAGCTTAGATCTCACCTTCATGCTGAACTTTAAACTCTCTGAAGCCAATTAAAAACTATTTAAATGAATATTAAAAGGATTCCTGTGATCATTTCTGACATGAGAGAAAACATGCTTTTCAGCAAAAAATGGGTTTACGCAGCATGCCTACATTTCACAAAAATATCTGAATTGAGTTTTGCATTTAATCTATTACCCTTCTTCGATTTCACCATCCACTGTTCTTCCTCGGCTGTTTTATCATCCTTGTTCAGGCATATCTGTCGCCAATGCGGCTTTAACTGCAATTAGAACTGTTTTATTATTCAGCACTCTTCAATTTTCAATAGCTTATTAAGATTTCCTGGATGGTACCCATTTCCCACTTTCATTTTGATACACTGCTGAATAGGGCACACAATGGCTATGTACTAATAAAAGTTGGAATTTAAAAAAAAAAACTCAGCAATTTCCAACTTGATGAGGCAAAGCATACAAAGAAGACCACAGTTGACATCAAGTTAAATACACACTCCTGCTCTCTAAGTCTAGGCCTTGAAATAGCTTTTTGAGAATTAATAAATTATTCTGTTTGCTTATGATATTAAATGCTCCCATGCAAAGCCGTTACAATTAACACCACTAAATGTGTTAGGTTACACTAAAGAAATCCTCACAGTATAATTATATCAATGAGTCATTTAACTCACATATATTAATTCAATTTATCTTCATTTTGAACAGTGGGGACTGATGGATTGTCATCATTAGAAATGACAAAGCTCCACGCTTAACGTTCTGACGTCTCGCAAGACCACACATCAGCGCCTCCACTAGGGCACCCACAAGTTATCAAGGGATGTATTCTCTAAGGACCAACACGTCAGGGCTTCTGATCAGGATGCAAAAGAATATCAACTGGAGTCTCTAGAACCTACAACCCAGTCTCAAAAAAGAAAAATCCTATACAGAAATCACAATGGCAATACGTTCTTAGGACAAGAATCCTTACATATCTGGTATTAAAGAAAAACAATCCAAATACTCCTTTGGAAAACGCTATACAGTAAATGACATTTTCCCCAACCAGGCAACCTATTGATAAACATTTCTGATTTATAACAACAACGATGGTGCCACAGCAAACATATTAACCAAGAGACCTCAGCAGAGGATAATGTCAATAAAGAAGTACCAGGCAAAGCAATTCCAGGATTGTTCTTCATCAGGATTTCCTTCTGAAACCTTTCAGGGTTAGAGAGGTCATTATCAGATTTTAAGAACTACTGAGACCATATGTGACCTCTAATAGTTGATCGTCAAGTTAAACCCACCCCAATGGCCATCGTAGGTTTTGAAAAAGCAGAATCATGGTGGAAAACTCAAGGCTAAGTGACTGGCTTTGCATTTGCTTCTTAAAAGGCTGATTTTTAGATTTAACATCTTAAAACATACCTGACTCAATTATTTAGTTCCCCTTCCCTCTTAAAAAGAGATTCTTGGCTGACTAAAGTAGAAATCCTTGGGTTTAAGATGCCCACAATGGCATCATTTATCTCAATCTTCTCTAATTTGGATAGTGGGGAACAGAGGAAATTAATTTTAATTTCTTTAAATGCTGTTGGGAAAGAAGAGAGATCACTAAGCTCTCTGGACCTAGAAGTGTGGGTCAAGAGTGACAAGAATGATAGGGCCGGCTGAGTGGCTCAGTTGGTTAAGAGCTCGCTCAAGAGTGTGAGCTCTGAGCAACAG
>NW_017731455.1:2983858-2990789 GCF_001890085.2 Hipposideros armiger | reverse complement strand
AATAAAGATTTTATTGGGGAATTGGGGGGAGGGGAGGGGAGGAGTGTTGGGGAATTGGGGAAGGGAACCAGCTAAGCTGTTGTTCTTCAATCTTCATTGCGGAGGGTGCCAGTAGCCATTTGGCTGCCCATCGGCAGCTTGAGGTCTCTAAGCTCAAGGTGCTGTGTTCAATTTTTAGTTGCAGGTGGGTGTAACCACCATCCCATGCAAGAGTTGATCCAGCAGCCTTGTTGTTAAGAGCGCACGCTCTATCCACTGAGCCATCCAGGCGGCAGCTCTGCTCAAGGTGCTGAGTTCAGTCTTAGTTGTGGGTGGGCGCAGCCCACCAATGAACAGGCAATCTTGTTGTTACACCAGCTGAGCCATCCTGCCACCTGTTGGCAGCTCAGCGACAGCTCAGCTCGGGTACAAGGTCACTGGCCCATGTGGGAATCGAACCGGTGGCCCTGTTGCTCAGAGTTCGCGTGTTTAAGCCAACTCTTAACCAACTGAGCCACTCGGCCGGCCCCAGAAATTCTCCTAACACAACTCCTACAGTTTATTTATTTATTTACAATTGTTCAGACTGATGGTCTGATGAAGAAGGTACAAGAACCTAATTTAACCATTAAAAGTTCATTATTTAAAAAGATACTATTTTTCTAAAAATGCATACGTTTACTCAGACTCCATAGAGATAAGAATGGATTCCTCTAACTAAAGAGTTTCTTAAATTCAGAGTAAGAAGCCCAGTGTTACAATGCCTGTTTTCAAATGAGAATAAGACTGATGTATTTCCATTTTTCTTTAGTGGCTTCAACAAGTGTATTTTCAAAGTAGAAGCCCAGCAAAGTTAATTTGCATGTGAAATTCTTACACTCTTCAATCAACAGTCATCTTTTAAACATCTATAAAATACTATACATTGCAAAAGAAACCAGTTTAATTAGAATATCAAAATTATCAAAGAGATAGGTAAAAATGTTGCAAAATGAACTAATATACATGTTTCAAAAGACAGACAAGGATGCCATGCATCTAAACCTCTAGTTTACACAAGGATAGAGGGCTTTATTTTATATCCCTGAATACTGGATGGCCCTGGTACAAGGGTGCCTAGCTCATTCTCTAGCCCAGCGGTTCTCAACCTGTGGGTCGCGACCCCTTTGGGGGTCGAACGAGCCTTTCACAGGGGTCGCCTAAGGCCATCGGAAAACAAAAAGATATTTACATTGCGATTCATAACAGTAGCAAAATTACAGTTATAGAGTAGCAACAAAAATTTTATGGTTGGGGGTCACCACAACAGGAGGAACTGTATTAAGGGGTTGCGGCATTAGGAAGGTTGAGAACCGCTGCTCTAGCCTTTCATAAACATCTCATTTAAACCCCACACCATTCCTGGATGTGGGTGCCACTGTCCCTATTTTTATAAATGGGAAAAACAAAAACAAAAACTAAGGCTCCCAAAGAATAAAATAATTTCCCCAGGATAACACTGTAGTGGCAGAGCCTGAATTTGAACCCAGGTCTTCTGGCTCCTTCCAGTCCTGTGCTACAGCCCCTTTGAGTCAATATACAGCAGAGCATGGAAAACGCTAGCACAGCAATTCCAAGGATGGAAGTACCCTTGTCCCTCTGATCAGCACATCAGGGTTAGGGTGCATGTGTGTGCGTGCATTTGTGCGTGCGCGGGTGTATAAACAGAGTCGGCAGGGTTTGTAGTGGTTCCCTTTACTAGCTAAGGGGACAGTTGGCAGGTATGTTGGCACAATTAGTACAGATAAACCCTCAATAGCCTATCTGCCTTCTGATTTTTAAATAAACAAAGGCTGAATGCTATAATTAAGATCAGAAGTGCCTCTGAAAGACCAGATGGCAACAGGGAAGTTACACGAAAAAGTTGCTGGCAGGGAATTGGGAGAGTTTGTTATTCGTAAGGTGGAAGAAGTGATTCTTAACAAATGTTTTTAACTGGGATGCCTGGAAGAAAACAGCAAGCTCCCTGCAGAAATGATGGCTGGGCCCAAGGCAGGCAGTATCCTATTCAGATGCACACAAGAGGAACACATCTATACTGCAGAGGTGCTTCCTGCCTCGGCTGATCTGGCCCCACGTGCTCCGGTTGGGAGTTTCCTCAGGGATAACGCACACCGAGTAAAGCCATCAGTGCAGTGGCCACAATGATGCCTGAAGGTCCCCTGAGTCTTCCCCTTTTCTTAATATTCAGAAAACAATGACATCTCTATGCCCTCAATGAGCCCCTCCCCGCAACAATGGCCCCATTCAATCCCCCACCAAGAGTGACTGCCCCAAATTTAACCGCCTGTGTTAGGAGAGCACTGGACACAAAAGGAGGTGTTTCCAGGTTCAGTGCACACTTTACTCCCATTCACCAGAGAAGGAACAAAAGCAAGCCCCCCTGTACCTTGGGCAGGGCAGAGGCTGGGCTCCGCCATCCCTACCAAAATGCAACCTTTTTTCTGATTTTTTTTTTTTGGCCCGGGGGTGGGGGTGGGGGGCCCGCAGACCACACTGTGTTTCAGGATCACTGTGCAAACATGGTTCCTGATTATTTCTACCTTCAACACAAGACATTTGCATTAAAATGTGATTCTTTTGTCCACTAAGAAGAACCACGAGGAAGCTGGGGTGTGGGGGGCTTGGGGACACATGAGGGCAAAGGGAGATAAAGGGCTCCCAAATAAAGACCAAGAGGGTCAGTAGATAGACCTTAAATTATACTTTGGAACCCTTTTGAGGAAGGGTTTGTAGTGGTTCCCTTTACTAGCCCATCTCTTCCTTTGCTTTAAATTTTTATAATTGTTATTAGGATTTACTGCTATTTTTATTAAGGAATCTGTTTACTTTGTATAATTGCTTTTATTACTAAGTATCCACATATACTAAGTGTCCCTGATGGCAACACTTGACCAATAAATATAGACTCCTTTGAGAAACACCATTTCACATAACCCAAAAACGTTATATCCTTAGTCGCAAGTGAAATAAAGACCTTGAGGTCTTGACCACAGATTTCTACAGCAAACTTGAGTATCAGTCAACAAGCCCCTGATTTTACTAGTTGGTCATAAGGCTCCACACTTTTATTTTTTGGCTGCAGAGTTTACACGAAGTGCTAAGATTCGAAATAGAACAAGCCATGCCTCCCTCCTAAGAGAGGCACCCACCTACCCACCCCTTTAACCAGCCAAGTTGGATTAGTCATACTAAACATAGCCCATTCCCAACCAACTCTTCAAGCTTTGGCAGGTCTGGCCCAGCTGACATTCCGGGCCCAGTGTAACATTACATAATGAGAGCTTCGCTCCCATCATGGGCTGAGTGCAAGTCAAAACAAACTTGCTGAACTCGACCCAAGGCACCAGCTTGTTTCCGGGTTACGGAACACAGGAGTGCAGGGGGCAGAACAGAGCTCTTAGCAAAAACTTTAAAATCACCGCTGAACTCTGGAATCCATTCTTATTGAGGTCAACTCAGTCAGGGTTGCTTTGAGTTCAAGTATTGATGATCCCCAACCTAGCTGCTTTCCAAGTTTTATCACAGTGCCGGTGTCAAACTTGATTTTCCAATCAAAGGATCCTTTTCACACATTTCTAAGGTTTGAGGTTTTAACAAAAGCCCAGAAAGCAGCCCTGTCTAAAGGATTCCCAAATACCAGCCCTCTGGGAAAGAAGGTGGTAGGGTTATGTAAAAGGATGAAATTCCCTGCCAAAGACTAGTTGTTCCTCCATCTTTCAAAACACATGTATGAACGGCAAAATCTGATCTTTCTACGAGTTGCATGTTCATTCCTAATACTCCCGCTGTCTGAACTCCAGCTCACCTCTTCCTAGTCTTAGAGGTGTCTAGCAGATGATCATATTAGTCTGTCCCACTCATCACCACAAGCCTCCTGATCACCAGGTCAACACCAAGGGCATCCCAGAAAATCGGGATTTCTCAAGAGCAAAAGAAGTGCTGAATGCATTGAACGTCACACACTAATCCAAAAAGAGTCAGAAATTAATGGCACTTTAACATGAATGGTTCACAAAATCAAACTCAGTGGTAGCAGAATGGACAAAGAGAAGCCAAGGTCTAAATTCTGGTCATGATTCTCCCACTACCTAGCTACCCGGCTCCATGACATTCCCGTGGTCATCCTCTCTCGGGGCCTCACTTTCCCCAGGTTTACAGAGAGGATCTGATCGGATAGCTACGTCGGAATTATCAGTCAGCTCTCGTAATTCTAAGATTCTGAGTGGGGTTAGTTGCTCAAGGAATTGCCCGTGTACCACTTTTAGGTCACCTAGGGCCACTTCTCTGACCTGAGGTATTTTACTTCTCCTGTACCAGAAGCCCAGGTCCCTTTGCACAATACCCTTACCAAGAACCTAGTATCTGTTTAGGTAATATTCCACTTTTACTATCTCCTTACCCATAGGATAATCTCGGCCAATCTTGCTAGGTCACCTTTTTTAATCCCGGAGACCACAAAGTTTTAACAAATCAGAGTATATTAGTTAAAAATATTTATTACTGGAGACCCAGGGGTTGTTTGTCCTATTCTAAATAGCTCCTGCTTATGGTGCTTTTAAAATTATTTTGCTTTCCACTCCCTCTACATGGTAAGAAGCTGGACTGCTCGAGACACTGATCTGCCTGGAGCCTGGAAGGGATGTGTCTGTATCTTAGATCTTTGTGACCTGAAAGAAAGGCAGAGCAAAGACTTGATGTTGAATGAGCAAGAGCAGTTGAATGAGCAAGGTGAGAAATCGCATTAGAGGCGTAAAATGGAGGCGGAGAAAGAAGGTGAATGGGACAGGTCAGAAGCAGAGAAATGGGTCTGGCAGTACCTAGGTGTAGTCTGAGCCACAGCCCTGGGAACTCCCCAAACTGCAAAGGTGGACATGCCCACAACATGCCCTTTGTACCACGGTTTTCCCTGGTAGCCTTACAACCCAAGCCACTCACACCAAGAAGGAAGGAGCCAAGCATGGAGGGGATTCTGCGCTCTCCAGCAGCTCTGGAAGCAACTTCTTCTTGCCTGAGAAAGGAACAGGCCAGGGTGGACTGGGACTTCGGAGAAGACCAAAAAGGGGCAGAATTTCCCAGGAAATCAGGTGATCACTTTCGGCTAGAGCAGGGGTCGGCAAACTGCGGCTTGCGAGCCACATGTGGCTCTTTGGGTACATTCCGTCTCAAAAGTTTGCCGACCCCTGGAAGAGCCAATCCTGTCCCTCACAACAATTTAAAAATTATTCGAGAGCCANAGAGACAGAGACAGAGACATGAACACAAACACGCCTGGCCCTTCCACTGACAAGACAGACAAGGCAGTCTCTACCTCTTTCCTAAGCTCCTTGTAAACACACCCAGAGGCTAACATACAATGAGCACATCCAGCGAATAATAAAGTAAAATTAAATTATGTCATGCCTCCACCATAGCAACGCCCATTGGCTGTGTCAGGGCGCGCCTTGCCAATGTTCTTGCCACAGTGTGGACTTGGAGTGCACACTCGTCCTCGCATTAGGCACAGATGGAAAGCATGTCGCAATCGCCCGCCTAAAGCAGACTGTGAAACTGGTTTTGAATGCAACCATGCATCTTAGTACAGTCTGGATGGCGGTGTGTCACACCCCGCTACCCCCAACTCGTCTTGTTTTTGTCTAGCACCTCTCTTCAAGGAACTTTAGGAGGGACAATTTCTCATAATCAAATAAAGTCTTACATAGCAACAACCCCATTTTATAGACAGAAAACAAACAAGCTCAAAGGATTTAGAAGGGCTCATTCAAGATGAGCTGGTTAGTAATTTTAGCAAATGAAAAAGAGGAGCAGGAGGAGGAGAAAGTATTGTGCCTGTGTTGTAATAAATATAGTAGAAATCTTCCCTATACTCTCTTCAAGATTCATTCACTGATTCAGTAAGTACTAATTCAGTGTCTATTTCTGCTGGGCACTGTTCTAGGCACTAGGGAACCAAACAGAGAAAAGTTCTTGCCCTCAGGGAGCTTATAATCAGAGAGGGAGATAATTATTTACAACAGTCAAAGAACTAACAGATGTCACTCCTAGATATCTGGATGGTATAATCTAGTTAAAATCACCTATCCTCAAAGAGAAACCAGTTCTATAACTACCCGGCTCAATGTTCAACTCCAATTATTCTGTCCCCTGAAAAATATCATTGAAAAACTTGCTTTATATGCTAGAGAAGAAGCACAAGTTTTTAATCACCCCACTTTTGTAGTCTTTTTTTCTTTCTTTTCTTTTTTTTTTTTTAAGAATCCCAAATGCTAAATTATGCTGTCAAATCATCTAAAGATGAACAGCTATTTGCACTGGAGGTCAGAGAACATCACAGACTTGGGGAATATGGTGTTGATAATCAGACACCGTGGTTTTCACACCACGCTAGACTCAGAGCTGCTGGCTATTTTGTTTGACCCGTACAGTTGGCCAAATCGGTCTATGCTGGGAACAGAAACATCACCGGCGCTCAGGGAACAACCACGAATACCAATTAATACTAATTTGGATTTCTTCTCTCTGACCCAGCACGTAGTGTGTGGGCTTTCAGGACTTCTGTACTTAATTCCAACGCTATGTAAAACTACAATGCCTCCAACTACTGGCATGAACTCGTAACATTTTTTTGCTGCTTTTCCAACTATAAATTAGATAAAATATATAGGTGTAGAGAGGTCTGGGGAGCCAAGAATTAGGATCTACTTCTTCTTTCACTATAATTTTGGGGCAGTCAAGCTTGGAAGGAAAAGGGATTCTTTTACCAAAACTGTGTGTACATTTCATGGTTATCACTATGTCCTAACCATCAGTATACAAAATAAATTAAGCACCCAGTAAATGCTCAAGAATTGTTTGTTGCAGTAATTTATATATAAAAACATTACTATTAGAATACCTCTTAGGGGGAAAAATA